>NC_047672.1:38898780-39191280 GCF_011762505.2 Arvicanthis niloticus | reverse complement strand
CTCAATTTTTGTTATTTCTACTTTTTTCAATTTTAATATGATAATAAATATTCACTAACTATATATGTGCATATATATGAAGTACTTATTTTCATTATTTTTAATTATGTGTGTGTGCAGAGAAGATGCATACATGTCAATGCTAGTACCCACAGAAAGAGACCAGAAATGGCATATCTCCTTGAACTGGAGTTACAGGTAAATTATACATCACTAGATGTGAGTGCTATGAATCAAACTTGGGTTCACTATGTACTTTTAACACCCTACCTATGTTTCCAGACCCTACCACGTATATACAGAACAAAGGGATTGAGAATTTAAAATGTTTGTCCATTTCTTGCAGAGCATCAGAAGCTATAGAACAATATGATACACATTATTCTAGAAAGTTCTGGTATCATTTAGGGATCTGATATTAGTCAGCTATACATTTTGGAGGAAATATGAATGACACAGAGTTAATGGCTGTTGGGTGAGGAGGAGGCAGATCAGAGTCATCATCAATTTAAGTGTGTATTGAAAGACTTGAGATTATTGTTGTCTGGGGCCACATCCACCAATTTAAATTGTTCATAGATAGGGAATAAATGACAGTAACCAAGCCTGTGTGTTGGGGAGATAGAATAATCAGCAAAGTATTTGCCATGAAAGGATGAGGACCTGTGTTAAATTGCCCAGAACTCACATACAAAGATGTGGCGCGATGAAAGGGATTTGTAATGCAGTAATGGAGAGACAGACACGAGAGGATACCAACGGCTTTGCTGGCCAACCAGTGTAGCTGAATTGATGAGCTCCAGGTTCATCTGGAGACTGTGTCTCAAATAATAAGGTTGAGAGTATTTGAAGAAGACATCCAGCATTGTCCTTTGGCCTCTGGCTTCTACACATTCATGAACACATTTGCATGTCCACTCACAACATGCCCACATGCACATATGTGCACACCTCTGTTGGGAGCCTCGTGAGCATCCGCCATTCCAAGATGGCACGGGCATCCTGTCCTCCCACTAGTAAACAACTGACTGTGCAGGTGCAAAAGGCAAAAAGCGCACCAAAGTCACTGCCCATCCCGGGGCGTATTATGGGTAATGAGTGAACAGTCAATCAGAAGTGAACACGTCACTCTAGGGTGTATTTAAGCAGTGCCTTTTCCGGGCTTTCCGTCTTTCCGCTTCTGCATATATAAGAAGTAAAGCCTCACTGTAGTAACCACCCGAACACTGCCTCACGTGTCTTTTTCGCGGGCGAAGGGGACACGGAAAGGTGCGGAACACACCTCACAAACTCACACTTAAAAGAGGGGTTGACAGGAGTGAAGAGATAGATGGCTTAGCAGTTCAGAGCACTGGCTGCTCTTCTAGAAGACCCAGAATCAATCCTGAACACCGACATCACAGCTTACAATGTTGGTAACTCAGTTGCAGGGTATTCGATGCCCTCTTCTGGTCTCAGTGGGCACCAGGCATACAAATGATGCATAATCATTCATGCAGTCAAAACACCCATACTCTTAAAATAGAATAAAAAATAAAATTAAGAAACAAGAGGGCCAGGCAGCCACAAGCAATTCAAATATATCTTTCTCATTCACACTAGTAATTTCTATCCTGAGCCTATGAGAGACAATTTTAATGGAATTGACATTGGTTAACATTACCCAGATAGCCAGATTAATGTTAAGCAAACAAATTATTACTTTTTGTCTTTTATTTTTGAGTTTATACATACATCCTTTCATCTTTCCTCCCTTCAAGCCCTCGCTTATACTTCTTCCTTTCTTTCAAATTCATGGTTTCTTTTTTTCATTGTTGTTACAACATACATATATGTATATAAAATATTACTCTTGGCTATACTTCACCAAGAGTTTTGTATTTTGCTCTTGCTATTTTTGTGTAATTCACTATGGCACTCCATTATGATGATGTAGTGTCTCTTCCTCTGCTGTGGACTTCAGGCTGAACATCATCGGATGGCCAGTTTCTAATGCTATTCAGAGCAGGCAGCCATTGAAAAGAAATTGAGAAGTTTGGAGGGAAGAACAGATCATGAGAGGGGTATCTAGTGGAAGACTCCCAAAAATTATAGATTCCAATGGCAATCAAGAAACTAGCAAAACCCAGAGTTAGGCAAATATCCAGAAAGCAGGCACTTTACAGGATTTGAAGTTTGCACTTAGTCTCAGCACTTAGCAGGCAGAGACAGAGGTAGAGGGGGACTGGGGGGGGGGGGAGGAATCTGTTCTACAAAGGGAGGGGAGACTTGAGGGGGGAAAGAATCTGTTCTACAGAGGGAGTTCTAGGACAGCCAGAGCTACAGAGAAACTCTGTCTCAAACAAACAAACAAACAGAGAGTAAGAAAAAACAAAGCAACAATAACAAAAACAAAACAAGAAAACAAAGCAAAAGAAAAAAGTCCCAATTCTTGATAGAGATGAGCAGACTGCTCTCATCTGACTCCCTATTTGCCTATGAAATGACCCAGTCTAAACACTTCGTGGATGGCTATAGCATATTGTAGCTAGCTGCAGAACAAGATCAGAAGCAAATTCCCCACTCTCTGGCACAGGCAGTTTCTCAGGTACTTGAGGACAAAGACAGAAGAAAAAGAAAAAAGAAAAAAAATGAGAAACAACACAGACAACACAGAGAAGAAGCAACTGTGTAAATGGAGACTGAGTGTGGAAGTTCCTCTCGAGTTCATTCCTCATCAGAGAAAAGTACATCAGACATCTTAAAATAATGGTCCCGACCTTTATGAGGCTGATGCTTCATGTAAGAAGGATGCAGATTTGCACACTGCTATAGGTCTTTCATGAGAGTATTAATGGAGTGAGTGAGTGTGTGTGTGTGTGTGTGTGTGTGTGTGTGTGTGTGCGCGCGCGCGCGCGCACGTCACATAAAATGCAGTTATTCATTCTGTGGGGTCCTACTCAATTTTCAGTAATAAGTATTAGAATAGACATCATCTTTACTATCAGACACTTAAATGGTGTCAGAAAGGAATGGAGCAACTAAAATCTCACTGAAGTCACTTTACTTTGCTGTGGTTTGGGGTTTTTTGTTTGTTTGTTTGTTTGTTTTTGGTGTGGTTTGGGTTGGTTTGGGTTGTTCTTCTTCTTGTTGTTGTTTTTGTTTTGAGACAGGATTTCTCTGTGAAGACATGGATGACCTGAAACTTGCTCTGTAGACCAGGCTGGCCTCTAACTCAGAAATGTCCCTGACTCTGCCTCCTGAGTGCTGAGATCAAAGGCGTGCGTCACCACTATCCAACTCACTTTGTGATAGCGTGTGCTATGAAATGAAACCATAAGGTGTTATAAAATCAAAAAGAAGTAACTGCTACAGTGTTAATGAGCCAAAACATTTTATTCGTTGGAGTATTGACATTTAATTCAGTGGAGATTGAAAAGATAAAAATTTAGGGAGAAGCAGGTTGAAGGTCTTTGGAGGGAGAGGTAATTGTCACAGTCGGAACAGGGAGCACAGGCAGAATCTCTGAGGAGAGAGAGGGGCTCAGTGTGAATTATGTGTGTCTTCCTGGTCAAGAGGCCAAGAGAATGCCACAGTGAGAAGAGTAAAAAAAAAGAGAAGGGTTTTTTTTTTTTTTCCATCTTGAAATATCTACAACGATAATAAAGCAGAACAAAGCTGAGGGAAGTTGGCTTCCCAGTGATAGCAAGAAGGTCAGAGGCACCCATTCCTCAGAAATCCAATTATTTAACTGGTTAAAATTTTGAAAACACATTTTTAACATGGCTACCAGTTATAGTTAATTGTATGTATAAATGCATACTAAAGTTTATATATCCTTATTATAAAGTTCCTGAATATTGTTTTTTAAAGGCTTGTGAAGGAAAACTTATGAAAGAAAAGCTATCCAATTAATAGTTATTATAGAGAAAATCTATAGCATTAGAGTCACGGCTCCTGCCTTAGCTACCACTCTTACATACTCTGTTTTTTTTAGTAGATCTTTCTTTATATTTTAAATGCATGGAAGCCATCATGTTTAGGACAATCTCCACAAACTCTCATAAATACCTAATTCATATCTAAACTCCAGGATAAGCCCAGATGACAGGAGATAACTGTGAGGTAGTAGAAGTTATGGAAAGAATATTATGCTGTAACTATTTGTTCCAAGTTGAGAAAAAAATAACAGCACCAATAAACAGCTGTCTACAGAAACACAGACAAAACAAAGACAAAAAATACAAAAAGAAAGGGGGGGGCTGTCAGGGTGGCTCATGCCTATCACTTGCTAAGGCAGAAGGATTTCCACGAGTTCAAAGCTAGCCTAATCTACATAGTGAGTCCCAGAGCAGCCAGAGCTACTGTGTAAGACTATTTCAAACACAACACCACATAACCGTCATCTATAATAAGTCACCTATCAATCCAACTCAGTTGTATAGTTACGGGCTTACTATGCAAAAGCTCGATATTGGAACTATTTCCTTTTTCATGAAATTGGTCTATAGATTTGTTACAATGAAATAACAGTCTAAATGAGTATGGAAGTGTAAGGGTGCTAGAATGTTCATTGTCATTTACAAAAGAATGAGGCAACAATTTATTATAACGCTACCACCACCATAATCAGAACAGTTCAGCATTAGAATGAAGGGAGCCAATCATATCACTAGAGCAGCACATGGGGCCTAGAACACACCCACAATTATGTGGTTATTTGATCCTCAACAAAACCACCAAAGCGATCCTCTGAAATCAAAGATTTTCAACAGATGGTGGTGGAAAAACTGGATGTACTTATGGGGGGAACATTAGCCTCATCTGACACCAGAATTTATCAGGATGGATTATATACCTAAATATGCAGTCACTACATATTACATTTGAAGCAGTAAGAACAAAGTTCTCAGTGAGGAGAGCAGACATTAATAAACTTCATCAGTATTAGGAGCAGTTTCCCAAGCCTCCCCAAGATGAATTGGTAAACTAGACTGAAGAAAATATTAACAATAAAATAACACATTTGTAATGAGAGACCAGATAGATGATAGATAGATAGATAGATAGATAGATACATAGATACATAGATACATAGATAGAGATAGATAGATAGATAGATAGATAGATAGATAGATAGATAGATAGATAGATAGATAGATAGTATTACGGCTCAATATAACAATGAACAGTCCAGTAAAAAATATGTAAATATTTGAACAAACACTTCATTAAAAATAACACATGAATGGTCAATAGTCACAAGAAAAAAATGCTCAACATTGTTGGTCATCACTTCCTTCATTGGGGCTAAGGTCAAAATGACTAGAAGCACAAATGCTAGTCAATACAAAGCAATTGGATTCTTGCTCTCTCTCTCTCTCTCTCTCTCTCTCTCTCTCTCTCTCTCTCTCTGTCTCTCTCTCTCTGTCTCTCTGTCTCTCTCTCTCTCTCTCTCTCTCTCTCTCTCTCTCTCTCTCTCTCTCTGTCTCTCTCTCTCTGTCTCTCTCTCTCTCTCTCTCTCTCTGTCTCTCTCTCTCTCTGTGTGTGTGTGTGTGTGTGTGTGTGTGTGTGTGTGTGTGTGTGTGTGTGTGGTCTGTTAAGGTTGAAACCCTCCCATCTCAGTCTCTTGAGAGCTGGGATTACAATCATGCCTAGCTTTAGATTGACCCTGAGCAGTGCCATCCCTGGGTTGTATAAGAAGGCAGGCTAAACCAGTGAAAGGGAGCAAGTCCAAAAGCAGTGTTTGCCACAATCTCTGCTTCAGTTCCTGCCTCCAGGTTTCTGCCTTGAGTTCCTGGCCTGTCTTTCTTCAGTGTTGGACTGTGGCCTTTGAGACGTAAAAAGAAATGAAACCTCTCCATCCTCAACTTGTTTGTGGTCAGGTTGCTCACCACAGCAATCAAAAGCAAACAAAGACAGTGGGAATTTGAGCATGTGCCTCTTAAATTTTTATGTTTAATTTATAAACTTTACTTCAGAAGGTCTTAAACAAACAGTGAAGCCTAGCTAATGCTTCACGTGGTGTGGCATCTAATAGGAAGACTATTGATGTCTGAAATTCACTTTGCAATGTATTATGAAATAAAATGGATTATTGGCTGAATGGGTCGACTGATGCATATCCTACTATAAAGAAAGTAATCAGAGTTGAAGGTAAGTAGTGAGCATATGTATTTACCATGAAATGCCTTCAAATATATTGAATATTTTGTAATAAAATGTTGGAGGAGACAAAATAAACTTTGGTTTACGGTTCCAAGTTTCCTTTGATGAGTAATGACACTTTTCTCCAACAAGACTGACCTCACTGTGCAGTGGCAGGGACTCCAACAGATGTCCACCCTCAAACTGGCTAGCAAAAGCCAATTACTCAATTTCCAGGAATTCTGTGACCCAGTTGGTGTCACAGTGGTAGTTTGAATTGGGCACAGTGGGATTATTTACACCAGGGTATTGCTAAATACTACCATCAGGGCTTCTTGGGTTTTGGTTCTTGAGTGCCAGTTGTTAAACATTTATCAACACACACCACCTCCCTCATTCTATAGCCCTCTGGCAAGAAAAAAAATGAAGCATGGTAACATAAATTAAGCAAAACACATCTGAGTTATAAGTAAAAGATAAACACTTTGTCCATATTAAGCCTTTTTAAGCCTGGAAAAACAGAAAATAACTAAGGATTGGCAATTAACATTGTCCACATATTTAGAAAGTAAGCTTTAGGTTATTGCCTAAGGCATTTAATACTTATGAACAATTATAATCATATATTTATGTGTAGTAAGATAAACTTTAGTCAACTGAAATTTGGTTTTATAAAATTTTTACTAATGCTAAAATTTAAGTCATATTTTGTGAACCACTAGAATAGAATGGGATCACATGAAATTTGAGTTATGTCCTTAATGCTTTTGGGGTTTGGTGTTGAGGTGGGGGAAAGGGGGTTTGGTAAGTGATTTTTCAGGTATAATAAAATTATATGAAAATTAACAATTTCAATTAATTGCATTTGTGAAAACATAACTGATAATAACTATTAACTTGTACACTTCAACTTCTCCATGTTCAATGAGACATGTAGGTGTTGTCTTCAGTAATAGAAGAATAAAAAAAAAATCCAAGTGAAACTTGGTGTTCTATTCCTATCCAACAGTTTTGATAGGCAAGCATTCCACCAAGAAACCATGTGCTTATTGGGGCCGATGACAGATGGCAGGGCATGCAGAGAGCGCTCCCTCATTCACTGCCTGAGTTTAAGCTACTGACCTATCAGGAACCTTTACGGAGACCTTTGCTCTGTTTTTATTTTATATTTCAAATGAGCTTGTTACATTGAAGTTATTACAGATTTGGGGGTAATATTTATTGATCAAATTTATCGACTTCAACTAATAAGCAAATTGAAGCTAATGTTGGAGTTAGGCACTTCTATGACACAACTGTGAAATCTATACAAGTGACTTAGATACCGAAGTGACTTAGATAAGAAGCCAGGAGCATGGCTGTAGAGTTAGAAACACATTTCCTTTTGCAGCCAGGAAAACATCCAATAGAACCATCCCTGTAGCATATTAGATGACAGGCAACACACTTGCTTATAGACTAAGAGAAGAGTAGGTGGTGGTCTTTTCTTCCTACTTTGAGATCATATTCCAAGAGTTTATGCAAGCTAAGAAGAATTCAGAAATCCTTTGGGTTAACAACATTTCTTGGCTGAATTAATGTTTTTACACTTATTTTCAATTATTTAGCTCATGGAATAATTTTCTGTTGCAAATTTTGTCTGTTCTGATTCTTTCATTGTATTGTTCCCAATGGAAAAAAATACTTAAAATATTTCTAGGAGACAGTAATTAATTTAGTAGGTCAACGTAACTTCCTGTGATTTAGATCATTTTTGAGGACATGAACAATCACTCACCTTGAAAGGAAACAGACGAAGTATTCTGCTCTCCTTGCCAAGTGAGGACACATGCTTTCAGACAGCCTTTGTTCATCATCACAGGAGAAAAGAACATTTCCTAGATGGGAGTCCGCTCAGCCCAAGGCTATATTTAAAATATCTTGACCGTGATAAAAGTTATAATTAAAATCACCCATTGAATAAGTTTTCGTGACTTAACTGTCTTCTCCCAGATCAACTCATCTTCAGTACAACCAGCAGAAAAATTCATAAAAATAATTATAGTTTTACTTGTATGTTTTCTAGTTGTATAGAAATTTTCATAAGAAATAGCTTCTGAATTTAGAAAAGAAATTTTTGTTTTTTGATGAACAATAATGTAAGCTAGATTTTAGAACATAGCTCTAAAGGTTGACCCTGATTCATTAATTTTAGATTCTTCTCTTTCCTAGGATTTAAATCCCATGTTGGGGAAAATCTAGTTCATTGATAAGTAACATACAGAAGGTAATTAAAAATATTCCCCTTAGAATAACTTCCATAGGAAGAGGTATCCAAACAACTCCTTTATTCTGAAGTTTTGCTGTACTCTTCTGTTGGAATCCTGATTCTCTTGAACAGCAGTTTTGTATTTATAATTATTACGTATTCATAACATATATATTATAACTGGAATCTTCCAAAGCTTGAGCAATGCCTCCTGTTTCCTCAGCATTGACAGACTGTTCTTGTCCTATATTGAGCACACAAAATTTTTTTTTGCTGATCAACTGATTTAGGACACAGTGTTTTCTCTTTTTCTCCTCAAGCTTGTAATCTAGATGTCATATCAGGTTTAAGAAAATAATCTGAAACAACCCTTGCCTATTCCAAATTTATTTAATTTCTTATATTTTAAACTCACTCTTTGTCTGGAAGGATATAACACTCTGATATTAGTACTCTTGACTTCTGATCTACTTATTTTTATTGATAATACATTTCTGATTTTTATATGCCATATTTCAAGGTCTCCCTCTGGATTCCTGAAATAGTAGATAGTACCAAACTCAACACAGGCTATACATTTTCTTCTATGCCTGACAACATGATCATACAGCATTTAGTTCATCCAATATGTGTTCATGTTTTATATCCTGATGCCTCCTTTGCAATAATACTCTTGACATTTGCAGCCAGTATTAAGTATAAGATCTACTTGCACACAAGGACTGCTGCATTGTAGTCCTTTAGGATAACTGAGATAGCTACTAGGTGACTAGGAGGTAGTGCACACATCCTGGATACTGTGGACAAAGGATGATTCATGTCTACAAGAAAATAGAGTAGACTAGTAAAAAATAATTTTAGGTATTCAAAACTGTGTGCAGGTTAAAACATGAGTTACTTGCTTCTGGAATTTTCCATTTATTATTTCAGATCCTCTTTTACCAAAGACAACTTCCAGTGTGCAAAGCGAAAGCACAGACCTGAAAGGGGACTATACAGCACATAAAGTAATTAATATAAAATTATCTCAAAGGTGAATATTACCTAACAAAATTATATACTATTCAACCATCTGTCATTATCAGTGGAATCCCTATAATTCCTTGATTATACTCATGTAGAATCAAGAGGTACAATGTCATTTTTAATTAAATTTGGGGGTTTTCAGTATTTTATCTCTGATTAGGGTGATGTTCGGACTGAGTCTAGGTGGGGGGGTCTAAAATTCACTGTTCTTTTAATATCTTATAGCACTCATTATTGGGATTTGCTGATCCCAATATTTGTCTTAGAGTGGTTTGTAATGACCTTGAAGTTAGAAGATTAAACCAATGTTCTAATCTTATGCCTGCTTTTTCCTAACTGGGTGAGCCTGAGCAAACCTCTTCAATTTCGAAGTCCTAAAATTTCTCACCTGTAAAGTGATGCTGTTAAACTTAGTCTTCCTAATTTACCAGTGTCTGTACAGAGTCAAGAGAGAACGTATACACCAAAATCCTTAAAAATATAGAACAGCATAAAAGTTCTATTATCATTAAATATCTTAAAACTGCTTCTTCCGCCAAACGGTTTGGTTTCATTCCCTCCCATGCATGGTTGGAGTGTGCTGATGATCTGGTACATGTTCAGGAATACTTAAGTACCTGCTGTGAGAGAATGCTCCTACAGACACAGAGTACTAGTTAAGCAAGAGAAAAAAAATAAAAAAAAAGTCCAAAATGAAGAGATAAGTCTTCCTCAAAAAGGAAGAATTAAGTCACCTGTTAAATGGTATTTGCATTGGGGGGTTAAGTAACCTGAAGTCAATCATCTGCCTGACGTTTCCTGAAGAACACAATCTATACAATACTTTCTGCATCAAATCAGTTGGAAGAAAATTACTAAATGTTTATTCTCTACAACGGTAGAGTAATGAGTAACAGAAATATCCGTTCACTGTTTTAAGCTGTAATTATAAAGCTAGGGAAAATAGAGGAAGCACCCATGCGCAAAGCACTGAAAAAAACTATGCAAAACTATCTTCATAAACATCTATACTCCCAGAAACCTAAGATCTATTATCTATTATACCTAAGGTGTCATATAAAATTAATACATATCCAAAAAAGAAAGAAACCACAGCACACAGTCTGAAGAGTAAACGACAGAAACAAACCCCAATGGCAAAGATGTTGCAATTAGCAAGCAAGGAATTTTTTTATATACTGTATGAAAATTATACAATTTTCAATTTGTCAAAGGAAAATGTGGGACATAATGACAAAACTAACAGAATATTGGAAAAAATATAGGAGGTTTAAAAAACAGATCTGGAGTAAAATTTTACTAGGTGGGTTAGACAATATGCTGACAAGGCAGAGGAAAAGGTCAGCAAATTGTAAGACAACGCAAGAGAGACCTAAACAGACCAGCCAATCACAGCTAAGCACATAAACTAATACTGGGATGAGCAGGCCAGACCAAGAGGTCAAACTGACTGGACCAGAGCCTATTTCAGTAACCAGAACCCCTAAATAAAGGACCCATTGATATTGAAGTCCTGACTGTCTCTGTTGAAGAGAATGTCCTACTTCCACTTAGCAATCTCGGCATTATCCTTGATCACTGGTAAATAGTAGTTTCAGTTCTTTCAGTGTGACAACTCAAAATCTCTAGTCTTTGTCATATGGCTTCTGGGGAAAGGGGGATTCACTATCTAATTGAAAACCACTGGCCCAGGTAAATAAAAGGCAAAGAACCTGTTGAATTTCATACTAACCTGAAAATATTCCTATCATATAAACCTTTATTTATACTTATAAATAATCAACCCAGCCTGATTCTTGCCTATCTCCTTTCTCTGTCTGTCTCTCTGTCTCTCTCTGTCTCTCTCTGTCTCTCTCTGTCTCTCTCCTCTCCTCTCCTCTCCTCTCCTCTCCTCTCCTCTCCTCTCCTCTCCTCTCCTCTCCTCTCCTCTCCTCTCCTCTCCTCTCCTCTCCTCTTCTCTCCTCTCCCTTACCTTTCTCCCTTCCTTTAGTCTTTCCTCCATCTCTCATCCTCTCCTTCCCTGCACTTCTC
This sequence comes from Arvicanthis niloticus, assembly GCF_011762505.2. NCBI lineage: Eukaryota > Metazoa > Chordata > Mammalia > Rodentia > Muridae > Arvicanthis > Arvicanthis niloticus. The sequence goes on along the minus strand of NC_047672.1, from coordinate 39,179,849 downwards.
TCTTACAGTACAGGGGATGGCAGCAGGGTCTCCCTGTGCTATGCAAGCCCTCAACTACTAAGCTTTTATACTATTATGGTTGGATCTTAAATGTCGCTCAAGGACCCTGTTTTGAACATTTGGTCCTCAGGCTCTATCACATGCTAGGGGGTGGAGTGGGGATGGTTAAGTTATTCAGAGGTGTGTCCTCAGAGGAGATTTCGGAACTCAGGCTCCATCCTCTCTTCTTTTACTAGTCATGGTGAGCTAAGCAGCTTTATTTCACTACACGATTTGAATCATATTTGTAATGTTCTGCCTCTGCAAATCAAGAGAGCCAGCTTCTCCAGACTGAAACTATAAAACTACAAGCCCAATTAGCCTTTCCTTCTTAAAAATTCTCTAATGTATTTTGTTACAGAGACAGAAAGCTAATGAACACACTTTTGGCAAGTAAGTTGTCACTTCTTGCTTCTGGACAGTCAGTCACGGAAAAAGGAAAGATTCAGTTCTGATTTTCTGGGACGTCTGCTATAAAGCCCAGGGTTGGAACCCAGAATGACCATACAACTCTGTTTCTCTTTTACACACCCTCAAATAAACTCAACCTATATGTGTTTCTTTCTCATAAAAATTGTCTATTGTCATTGATTCTTAATTTTTTTCTTCTCAGACAAGTGTCACACCCACTTGTTCTCTCTCTCTCTCTCTCTCTCTCTCTCTCTCTCTCTCTCTCTCTCACACACACACACACACACACACACACCACCAATTCACAGTTATTGAGAGTAATCAAAAAGCCCATCTAAAAGAAATGAAGGAATCTGAACACAGGTACCCTTCATGGTCAAACAATATATCCTCCAGAAAGCACAGATTATCAAGTGACTATGTCAGTGCCAGGTGAAGATTACCCCCTGCAAATTTTTGATCAGGGAAGCTCCAGGAGACCCCCAAACAGCACACACTGTTGCCATTTCTCTTGGCTGTCTACCATACCTAGATAGTGAGACCCTACGTTTGAAGACACAACATGCTTCACTTATACAATATAGAAAAATCAAGCTGGAACTGACCCGAATCATCATTGCTGGCTAGCTTTCACAGTGCCAGAAGCTGCTATGCAGTCCACTGAGGGAGACAAACCATCAATGGAACTGTCCAGCAAAGGATCCTGAATGCTACAATACCATCCTGCTAGGCAACAGGTACCCATTGATGCAATACCGTAAGAAGGTGATGGGTGTAACCAATCACTTTCTGGCTGCATTTGAGGCCTGTTCTACCAAAGAGAACTCATGCCTGTTACCTAAACTTAGACAGTACATGGCTTGGGGGGGGGGTTATAGCCTCTGAGGGTCAGAGAGGAATCATTACTATTGTCTGATTAAATGAACGTTTCTAAACTGCCTTCTAAATGCTTGTTTGTACCCATCACTTACTGTTGGCTTCATCTTTGGCCTGAGATGCTTCTTATGCCTTGAGCATAACTTACTGCTGAGACTTCAGAATTCCAATCTGTGATTACTCAAGGCTTCACTTCAAATCAGACATCTGCATCACCCACTTAAGGCTCAGGGAGCACTGAGGAAGGGGTGGAAAGCACATAAGTGCTTGGGTGGAGGCAAGTGCTGTGAGATGCTCTTTTGGAAATGCTGTGGTCACTGCCCACCTCAGCTATGACTGCCAGTACAAGGTCTGCATGAGAGCAAGCTACCCACACAAGATCAGTCAACATCACAGCAGGCAAAATTAGTCATATTCAGTCAATTACAAAGTAAAATAATAAACTAAAATAAAATGGGATGTGAAGGAGGTGGGGAGGGGTGTTAGGAATGTCCAAGGTTTTAGGGGAGGGAGTCAGGGGTTGGATATGATCAAAATAATGCATATACAGGTATGGCTTGTCAATAATTTAAAATTATATTCTAGTGATACACATCTACACTATTCCTCATTACCCTTCAAATGCAGTATTAGTTTCTTATAGTGCTGTATTAATTTACTGCTACATCTCCAAACAACACCAACATAAAATATTTTTTAAAAAAGATTCATTTCTCTGTCCACTTCAAATTCTTCTATATCATTTGCTTTACCTTCATGTGTGTGAATGCTTCAAAAGATGTTTAGACTACAATGATAGCAACCTTTGAGTCGTATTTATAAGATCATGCAAAAATGCCATGAAGGATCCAAGGTGATAGTCTTGCATTTATGTGAAATTTTTGTGACAACACTCACTTTTTGAAAGGTCATTTAAAATTTCTGCTATGTGAAATTTTCAGCTGGGAAGAATTGAGTATGTATAATATGATCTTATTTACTGTCAGCCAACTTCAACAATCATTAACTCATGGCCAGTCTCACCTGTCTTGTACTGATAATCACGTTCCTTTTCCAGTATAATTTTTTTTTGAGCAAATCCTATAAATGTTACCATCTCACCTGTAAGTACTGAATACATGACTCTAAAGTGTACAGCCATCTCCTAAGACCATGACACGTTCTCCTATTTGAAAAGATAAAAACAATTCTTTAGTTTTATTAAACATCCAGTCACAGCTCAAGTCGGTGTGGTCTCGGATATCACAAATTACTTCTACTTCGCAGTGTGTTGATGAAATTAGGAGTGATAGAAGATTCATACATGGAAATTAAATGATTTTTAAAACTCTTAACTGTTAGGGCCTCTCCCTCCACCAGCTTCTACTGTTTCTCTTCCTCTCTCCATCTCTCCCCTACCTCCCTACAGTTTACTTGTTGAACAAACTGACTGCTGCATTGTATATGGTATTCTCTAAATTTATTTTGAAAATAAAATAAAATAAAATAAAATCAGCCAGGTAGTGGTGGTGCACACCTTTAATCCCAGCATTTGGGAGACAGAGGCAGGCAGATCTCTGTGAGTTCAAGGCTGTCCTGGTATATATAGAGAGTTACAGCACAGCCAGACCTACACTGTGAAACTCTGTCAAAACCAAACAAAAATAGAACAAAACAACAACAAAGCAAACAACAAAAATATATGAATCCATGTTTCCTGAGAGCTTTGTATAAACAAAACACAATTTTAGAATGTTTCATCCACTAATATGAACTCTGTGGTTGTGTTCCCTCAAAACAAATATTGAATCCCTAGCCTGGAATACGGTGGAACTTACGAGATGGGGCCTTGGAGCTAACTATGGACAGAGGAGACCATGAGGGAAGATCTCTGTTCTGATGGGGTTTGTGTTCCATAAGAAACAAAGGAAAGCTTGCTCTCTCTCTCTCTGACTCTGCTCTTTAAAGAGGGTCATGTGATCATATACCTTATGATCAAAATGCATTATATGGAAACACTGAAAAATAAATAAAATGAAATAGGAGGACACAAAGTTGGGAGAGGAGGAGAGGTGGGAGGTACTTTTGAAAGGAGCAGAGTGTGACTATTATCAGGATGCATTGTATGACATTCTCAAAGATTAAGGAAAGTATAGTTTAAACATTTTAAGTTAAAACAAAGTCTTGGGACAACCAGAAAGAAAGCCCTTGAGTTGTAGAGTTAGCTTAGTTGTACTGGAGTTAAATCCTCAAAACCACACACACACACACACACACACACACACACACACACACACACTCCCCTCTGGCTTCTGGCCACTTCCCTCTTGACTTGGCCCTGAAACAGCAATCTTCATTCCTGACTCAGCTGAAGAATCTCAGATCAGCTCCTGCCTTGAAGCTTGAAGCTTCAGGACACATCAGGCTTTCCCTGATGGGAAGGGAGCATAGGAAGAAGTAATTGAACATCCAGATGAGTTACAGAATGAAATAGACTTAATGAACAGGCCAGTGAGGAATATTTGAAAGGAGAGCAAAAACGTAACAAACTCCACTGACATTTTTTTTTTTTTCAGAAGAGGTCAGAACTGATCACCAAGGTTCCAAACTTCTGGCTAACTAACATTTGTCAACCATCTACAAGTGTTCCTGCTTGGGAGGGGGATGAAGAGGCCTTGCATTATTTGACCAGACTTGAAGTGATGGAATTTGAAGACACAAAACCAGGTTACAGAAGAGATTTTCGTTTGTTTTTGTTTCTCTGTGTTGCCTGGGTGTCCTGGAACTATCCCTGTAAGACCAGGCTGGCCTCAAACTCAGAGATCCATCCCCCTCTGCCTCCCAAGTGCCGGGATTAAAGGTGTGCACTGCCATATCTGGCTGGATTTTTCTTTTTTCTTTTTTCTTTCTTTCTTTCTTTCTTTCTTTCTTTTTTTTTTTTCCTTTTTTAATTAATCATTCCATTTGTTTACATTTAAAAATCTATCCCACTTCCCGGTTACCCTTCCAACCCCCCCCCCCCCCAATCTCACATCTATCCTATTCCTTCTTCACCTTTGCCTCCATGAGGGTGCTACCCACCCCCCCCCACCCTCTTCCCCTCCACCGCTCCAGCATCCCCCTACACTGGAGCATCAAACCTCCACAGGACCAAGGGCCTCCCCTGCCATTGCTGTCAGGCAAGGCCATCCTCTGTTAAATAGGTAACTGAAGTCCTGGATCCCTCTCTGTACACTTGGTTGGTGGTCTAGTCCCTGGGAGCACTGGGTGATCCGGCCAGCTGATGCTCTTCCTATGAGGTTGCAATCCCCCACCGCTCCGAGCGCTAGTCCTTCCGCAGCCCTCGGGGTCATTCTGATGATTGGCTCCAAGCATCCACATCTGCATTGGTCAGTTGCTGACCGGACCTCCTAAGGAGCAGCCACACCAGGCTCCTGTCAGCAAGCACCTCTTGACCACAACAACAAAATAGGGTTTGGTGTCTGCAGTCAGGATGTATCCCCAGGTGGGGCAGTCCCCGATGGCCCTTCCTTTAATCTCTGCTCCATTTTTTGTCCCTTTTCTTCTGTTGGACAGGAACATTTCTGGGTTAAAAACTTTGAGAGGGGCGGGTGCCCCATCCCTCGACTGGGGGCCATGCCTATCTGCTGGAGGTGGATTTTTATTTTGATGAACATCCTTACTTTGAAACTAAAATTCTCTTCAAGTAATTTCATCTGAATGGGAGTGGTGGTCCACCTTCTACACCCACTGGAATCAAATGAAAACCTGGAAAGAATTTGTTCAAAGGCTCAAGGTAAACAAAGAATAAGGCCAGCAGGAAGCTGTAGCATTAAGAAACAGAGTTTCTTTATCTGGTTACTCACCATACTGCTGCAGGTGCAGATGTCGGGAGAGGGAACACCAAGCCAAATCCCTTGTAATGCTGCTTGGCTCCGGATATGGATGATGAAGAGGTGAAGGTGAGGCTGATGAAGAGGGAGGATGTGGAGATATTGATGAAGGGGTGAGGATGGAGCTGAAGAAGATGAAGGTGCTGATGACCGGAGGAAGGAGAGGAAGATAAAAGCAAGAACAGCTAGCGTAGAAGACTGATGGATTCCAACCTTCTATTTTTTTCTTTCTATTTTTTTTAATTTTCTCCAGTTCCTGGGAGTGAATTGCAGTCATCTCCTCCATCTCTCTTGTGCTCACTCACCATATTTTTGAGGTTTCTCTCTTCTCAACCCCATGATTCTCATTTAGGGGAAAATATCTTGAGCAAAATATCTGGGGCAGGGCGGGGTGGGGGAGTAAAGAATCACAACTTCTCTGTTCCGAGTTCACTTTTATTCTTTCTTGTCTCAAAAACTGTGGCTTCAACAACACCCTTGTGCTCCGTGGGGAAAAAGGAAAAGCCCTCCAGCTGCCTTGGCTCTGCTGGAAGCTGGAGGGTGCTAGACCTCTCTGTAGCAGTGCATAGGTTTCTAGCTGTTTTCCTTTCTCTCTATATTAGGCTCAGAGATTACACTGTGCCTTTGTGTGAATACAGACAGCATTTATCAACACCACCAGCAGCAACAACAACTATTTGTGTATACTTACAAATCCCAGAACTGGGGAGGTAGGGGAATGCAAGTCCTTGATATTCCTTTTCTATGCATCCTGACCCTACTTGACCAACTGCAGGATAATGAGGGACACTGGAGAGGGGAGAGGGAAATAGGGAGAGGGGCGTTCTCAAAAAAAAAAAAAGTGTCATGACATACTTACCAAAGATTTTAGCCCCCAGAATGATGAAAAAACAAATTTCAGCTATCCAAGTGACACATGCTATGTTTCTTTTTAATTCTTTTTAATTTTTTAAAATTGACAGTTTTTAACATGTATACAATGAATTTTAGTCATTTCCTCCTTCCATTCCCCTTTCCCCCAATAAATCCACCTTCTAGTTTCATGCCTTGTTTATGTGTGTGACCAGCTGAGTTTGATTAGATTGCTTACTAATAACAATTTGATAGATTGATGAGAGTGGATAGGAGCTCACTGAAACACAGGCAACTTACCAGCGGCTACTTAACAGCATTGAAGACAAAGGCACTGTCCCTCAGCAAATACTAACTGCCAAATGACCCTAAAGGAGGGATGGAAGTTCATGGGCCCCTCCCCTCCCCATGACATGAAAGTGATGAACCCAATCACCTGCAAGTCTTGTACAGAGAACTATAACTGTCCTGAGTTCATGAGTGTGACAGACATCATATCTAGAAGATGTTTTTTTTTTTTTTTTTTTGCTACACATCTTTCTGTCTTCTGGCTCTAACATTCTTTCTGCCTCTTCTTTTGTGGTATCCCCTGAGCCTGTGTGAGGTTGGCAGAGATGTCCCATTGTCCTAGCTTGCTTTGCATTGCTGTGATAAATACCATGGCTGTAAGCAGCTTACAGAGGAAAGGCTTCATCTTATCTAATGCTTTCATGTCATCCTCCATCATTGAAGGAAGTCGGGCCCAAAACTCAAGGCAGGGGCGTGGAGACAGGAACTGAAGCAGGCCTTGGAGGAGTGAAGCTTCCCAGCCTGCTTCCCAGCCTTATGTTGTACTACCATTCTGATCTCACTTGTTCAGGAGAGGCACCACCAATGATAGGCTGGTCCTCCCACACCAGTCATTAATGAAAAGGAAAAATAAAAACACACACACAAAAAAAACCAACAACAATAAAAAAACATACCTACTTACATATAAGCCAATCTGATGGACGCGTGTTATCAAGTATGGTTCTCTCTTTTCCCAGGAGATCCTAGTTTGTGTGAAATCAGAAAAGAAAAAAAAAAAAAAAAAAAAAAAAAAAAAAAAAAAAAAGGTAAATACATAGCAAGCACAACTCGCTAAGGGCCAAGCAGTCCTCTGCCGGGTGTGCTGTGGCTGATATCATTTGTTTGTTGTTTTTGTGGTAACTCAAGCTGACAAGTACATACACTCTGGGTTTGGTTCCCATTTGACTAATCAACTACATTTCTATTTTGAGCCGTCAAAAGATGTTGTATTTGTTATTATGACTAGAGGACCACACATTGGTCTGAACTTTCAAATTTCTCTGAGAGGAAAAAAGTCTACTATGCCGAGCAAGAGACTTAAGACAAGTTTGATGTGCCCTCTTCCATTTGTGATACATTTCTAGATCCTGTTAGGATGCTAGATGCTCGCTCTCCCTGTTCCTACAATTTAGTACCCACAAATAACATGTGGGTTTTGGGTTGGTTTTTGTTTGTTTGTTTGTTTGTTTGTTTTGGAGGGGTTGGGTTTTTTTTTTTTTTTTTGACAGCAAAGCAACCCAGGAGACTTGTATCAGAATTTTGCTCCACCTTTACTTAGTAATTTAACCTCATTAAAATCAATAGCAATGGGCCTCCATTTGACATGAATCCCACCCCAGTCTTGAACAGAAACTTTATCTAGTTGTTTGAGGTCACTTTGTTCCTGTGCTGTAGTGTGATGAGTTTTCACTTTTCCTCGGGTTCCATTATAAAATGCCATAAAATTGAAGACAAATATAACAATAGAGGGATTTTTTTTTCCCCAGCAAGGACATAAAGCTATCAGACTTTTTCCCCCATTGAACGAAGTGAGATGCCCTACACATGCTTAAATTGCCAATTTTGGAGTCACCACAAGTCCAGCTGCCTGGTGTGTCTATTAGCATATCGTTAATTATTTTTGCTTTGCTCTGGAGCTGCAATAGACATATGCATTAATTCCTAAAAGCAATGAAATCGATAGCAAAATATCCTCAACTTATAAATGGTCTACTTTTCAGTTTTTAGCTAATCTAATAAAATCAAATAACTTCTTATGAGTCTTAGTTAGGTTTTCTGTTCATGTGATGAAACACTATGACCAGAAAGCAAGTTGGAGAGTAAAAAGTTTACTGGACTTATACTTCCACATTGTTTGTTGTTCATCACTGAAGGAAGTCAGGACAAGAACTAAGACAGGGCAGGAACCTGGAGGCAAAAGCTGATGCAGAGGCCACAGAAAAGTGTTGCTTACTGTCTTGTTCCCCAAGGCTCCTTCAGAAGACCAGCACAGGAACAGGCTCACAAGCTAGGCCTTTCTCCATCAGTCATCAATTAAGAAAATGCCCTATAGACTTGCCTGTAGCTGGATCTTATGGAGGCATTTTCTTAATTGGGGTTCCCTCCTCTCAGATGAGGGAGCTTCTGTCAAGTTGACATAAAACTACCCAGCATGGAAAGCAATCTCATTTTAGCGAAAAACAAAACAAAATGACAACAACCAGAAGTTATTTTATTGGGCTCAACAATTACTTCTTTTGAGAACCAGCAGCTTCATATTCTTACCCCCTGAGGATCTAGATTTTGGGTTCATGAACTCTTCACAATATACTCTGGTAACACAGCAAGCAATTATGCTTTCAAGCAAACTACACACACACACACACACACACACACACACACACACATGCATGAACACACACACAATCAGAATTTAGGAGTTAATAAGAGTGAGAATGAAAATCGTACTTTCCTACCTTAATTTTGAATTTGAGATAATTTCTATCTTATAATTGCATGTTTTGTGACACCTTTACAAACATAAAACAGGCCCATTCCAGCTATGTGCTACTTGGGTCTTTAAGTTGTTGTCACTCCTTTTTAAAGATGCCTTACATAACTACTGCTAATATAAGGGAGGAATCTATCAAGCAAGATGGACAGATTCTAGAAGTGAAGACTCTTCCGCTTGGCAGGTTAGATTTTTTTCCCCCACTTTTTCCATTATTTGATTGTTTGCTTTATGCAACAGGGTCCTTATTTGTAGCTCTGGCCAGCCTTGGACTCTGTATAGACCAGGCTGGACTAGAATTCACATAGAGATCTACCTGCCTCTGCCTGCCTAGTTCTAGGATTAAGGCTGGGCATCACCAGGCCCTACTCTCTATCCACATTTGGAAAGAAATGTTCTATAAGAAGTTATGCTTCAAACCTCACTAACAAGCAATGGCTTTGATAAGGTCCTCAAGCAGTGTTGCTTGCTACCCAATGTGACAACTTAGTCCCAGTTTTGCAGAGAAACTTGCTCATAAGTTACACTTTTGGAAGCGTGGAGAAATTTTATATTTAGAAAGAGATACTTTGGAAATCTCTGTTTCAGTTCTATATCAAGTAGGTAAGCTCTAACCACTTACATTATTAATTCTGCTTTATAATATTTCATTTTCAAAAGCTGAACAAAAAAAGATTTAGTCCCAAAGGATCACAACTTTCAAAAATTTATCCTAGTGCCTGTATAAACTATCTTCTTCTGTACCAAGTTGAAGAGAAGCAATTCCTTTTTTTTTTTTTTTTTTTTTTTTTTCCTTAGTATTGACTCTGAACACGGGCCTCAGTCTTCAGGAAACATGAAAAGAAAATTGCTAGAAAATTGCTAATATGAAGCTTACTGAAGATGAGTTTCAACAAAGCCAAATTTTGCTGCACATGTGTTTTAGGACTTGCTACCTATGAGTGGGAATTAAAACCTTTGTAAACTCACATGGATAGAGGCCAGATAGTCATCTTTCAATATTTACCAGAAACAGAATTATGAGGTCTTCCATTGACTATTGGTTAAGTGTCCCACCTTACCAAGCTCCCCCCAACAAACTTAACCCCGGAGCCAGTACCATCTTAAAGGGATACTCCTTGATTATAGTATCTTGATCACAGAGCTTTGTCAGAAATCAAAGTTCACTGATCTTCTGACAAGGGCTTCTCTTTGAGTACTTAATTTTAGAGAATTTTCTTTTTGGTCTCTGTGTAATCACCAACACTCCAGGCTGCTCAAACCTAACAGACAATCATTCTCTTCTTCAAACCTCACTGGAAACACTGCAGCATCTTCAAGCAACCTTAGACAAAGTCATTCCAACGTACAGATCCTCGTTTGAATCTAGCCTTTATTTGTGCTCTCTCTGTGTCTCTGTCTCTGTCTCTGTCTCTGTCTCTCTCTCTCTCTCTCTCTCCTCCCCCCTCTATCCCCTCCACACCCCTTCTTCCTTCTTCTCCCCTTTCTTCTTTCAACATCACAAACATATTCATTTCTTTGGTGAGACATATCTTCGTATGCCAAAGCATATTGGTGTGGGCTAGGAGATGGAAATGCACATATAAATATTTCCTAACAAGAAGTATCCTGTAGTTTAGATACTTTCCTCAACAATGTTCATTTGGTTTTCCACCACGGAACAATAGCATCACCTGAATGTCTAAAGGACATTTCACCCGAAGTTTTGAGAATAAGTCTGAATACTAATTGAGGATAAGTTCAAGAAGCAAAAGCTGTATTCTGTCCTTGAACTTAAAATATATACATTGCAAGTTGTAATGACCTCTGATCTCATTCTTCATCCTCAAAAGAACAAATGCTTTCAGCATCCAAGGAGGCTACTTTGAAAAGGCTGTTGCCTGTCACCTAGGAGACATTTCTCAATATACTCTTTGCTGCACTAGCATCTATGAGGGAATGTGGCCAACGTTCAGAACGAGAACACACTAGTCCGATGGCGTATTCATAAAGACACGGAATCTAATTAGACTCTCCGAAGTCAAACCTAACATGGGTCGAATGTCTGTCGACCGAGAACAAAGTGGGGCTGTGAAGAGATGGCGGTGTGTGAAGAGATGAGAATGTGTAAACGTCCGGATTTGATCTCATGGTGTTGCTTGTTCGCACTTGCATTGAATGTGTCCAGTGGGGCAAGTCCTGGGAACTTGGACTAAACCTTAAAACATTGCTATCCTTCCCGCAGAACCTTGGGAGTTCAGTTCAGTTCAGTTTGCCCCAACACTTCTCCCCTCTGCGCCTTTCCCCCGCCCCATCTCTCTTCTAGGCAGGGTGTCTTTTGAGGGTCCCAGAGGAACTCTAACATGCCTTTTGCTGAGAACACCCAAGGGCTCCTTTGTCACCTTTCAGCTCCTAGCCCATTCTTGGTACCCTGAACAGTGTGGCCTTTGCAGCCTTGATTGAAGTGGGAATTCCAGTTACCTAGAAAGTTAATACTGGGCCTCTGCAGCAGCCCTCTGCTCACCCCCAACCTGCACGCAGCCCTACCAGCGCCACCCGGCACAGCACACTCTTTTTTTATGTGCCACATGATGGTCGAAAATGAGGCATAAGTGCTACCCGTAACTATTGGGTGATCCTGGACTGGCAAGGTCACCCTGCTCTAAGAAGAAAAAAGTACTTGGCTCTCAGGAGACTGAGTCTGCTGTGTGGAACCTGGATGTGTTCTTGGGACTCATACCGCAGGAGGAGGCCAGACTCATGCACCCATTGCAGGGCTCAAGGCAGTGGGGATTGTGACCTCTGTGCGAGGAAACCCTGTAGCCAACCAACCCTCCCACCCCCAGCAGCCTCACCCCTAGGACATGGACTGCTACTGCAAGACTTCTGTGCAGGGGCTGTGAGTTTGTCTGGCAGCTTCTACTGAGCAGCTAATAGTATAACAACCCGGCTTTGATAAATCTGAACTAATTACCCCTCTTAATTAAAGTCTTTAGCAGTTGTTTCACTGTTTTGGCAAGAAAACAGGAGAGACTTGCAGTTAGAAAACAGCCGAGCTCCAGCGCACAGCGGAGCTGCTGATTAACACTTAAAGCATTTCAAGGACCTGGCACCCGCCACGGTTTGGTTTTCATCCATGTCTCCTCCTTGAATGGAAGTATATTCAGCTATAAACATTTGTACACATCTAAAAACACGAGGCACTGTTTGCCAGCTATGCACAAGTCAGTATGTGTCTTCAGAATGGTGGCAATACACATAACACAGGCTCTAGATAAACGGTCTCTGCCTTTTGTACCACAAATCTACCAGAAGTCCCATGCCAAAGTTGTATTTCTGTTAGACACACATCTTCTCAGAGTTGAACCATATTTCATAACCTTGCCCAAAGATACAAACATAGGGACAGACTATTTGCATATGGTAAATTTTCCGATAAAATCAGAAGGTATTATTCATAGAAAGCTGATTTTAAAACAAAATAAGACAAACAAACAAACAAAAAACAAGAGTGGATGAGAACATTGGAGACAGGGCTTTTTAGCTAAATAATACTAAGTCTTAAAGTTTGTTGATTAAATAAGCATGTTCCAAGTTTTTATTTCCAACAGTCAATGAATCAACTTCGACGTGCAAGAATCAAAACCAAAATTCAAATTCATTCATAATGAACCACTCTTATCTAATGTGGATGTGTGTATTTTGTATGTGTTCACAAACGTTGAACGCACCTTCACTGGCACACACCTCTGTGTGTATATAGAACATACACACCGTGTTTCGTTGCTTCGGGGAAGGAGAAAATTATAAACGATCAGCAGGCATTTTGAGACGGCAGAATAAACACAATGGAAATATATACAATAATAAAATTAGGATGATGCAGCATTCCCGGGTAGAATAATACAGATCTCAATAAATACAGCAGATAATTTGTTTAAAAACAAAAACAAAACAAAACACCATCTCTCCACCCGAGATGAAAAAGTCTTTTCAATGCAAAAAATTGAAATAAGCCCCTCCAAATATATCATAATCGTAATTGTTAGTGCCTATATAGAATATAATACACAAAACCATTTAGCAGGTGCATGCAAGAGGCGAATGGCCAAGGGATGTAGAGGCATCTGGCCCTCCCGAAAGTGCGGGGGCCCAACTACCCCGGGTTTCGCAGGCTAGTTTGGACCAAGAGGTCTGCTCCAGTCTGCAGACCTCCGCAGTGAGGGCCTTCCGGTTGGGGTTAGGGAGATCTTTGGCCTCCATCACTGGTGGCCTTGGTGAAGCCCGGATGGCAGAGGCCCGGGAGGCGGCAACGTAGGCTGCAGTGGCGGCAGAGGCGCAGGCGGCGGCTGTTGCAGCTGGGGCGGCGGATCGCTGCCTGGCTCCCCAGTAGGAGTGCGGGTCAGCCCCAGGCTGCTGTCGTGTAGCTTGCGGACGTGCTTCTTGAGGTCAAAGTTCCTACAAAAGCCCTTGCCACACGTGGGGCAGGTGAAAGGCTTCTTGTCGTTGTGAGTGTGCATGTGGAAGGTGAGGTTGTACACCTGGTGGAAAGCCTTGTTGCAGATATTGCACTTGAACTGCTTCTCCCCGCTGTGGGTCAACTTGTGATTTTTATAATTCCCTGAAACAAAAAAAAAAATGACCTGGATAAGACGATGAACAAAGCTTAAAAAGAAAAGAGAAGGTGTATAAAAAATAAGAAGCCAGCCTGAAGAGCCACCACACTTTTGGCCCAGAGTTCAGGACATTGATTCTCCTACGTTTATTTTTAAGCACACCTAATTTATTTCCTCTACATACTAAATGAAAACTGGAGGTGACAAAGAAATACCCTCTGACATTATCAAACATGCCTTTTCTAACACTGGTCCGACCCGCGAGTTCGGAATAAAAATGACAGTCTCAGGTAAGCAGGGGCACTTTACAGGTCTTTAAAAAAAAAAAAAAAAAAAAATCCCGTGAGATATTCAGCACGCCTTTCCTTCGACCACCCTGAGAAGATATCTCCTGGGCTCAATACCTTTTTGATGAAACCCTTTGCCGCAGAATTCACACACGAATGGTTTGTAGCCCGCGTGAATTCGGGTATGTGTGTTTAACGTCGAACTTCTATTAAACGCTTTACCGCACTGGTTGCATTTGTGAGGTTTTTCCTGAGAAGCAGAGAGAAAGGAAATAATAGAGAATTCATTTACAGTATTTTGTTATTACGATGCAGAATCCTACCAGCACAATACGCTAACACTCTGACGCTTTTAAACAGAACAAAGATAACAACACAAGGCCTCTCAGTCCAGTCAGCACAGCACAGCAGGTTTTATGCTAAAGAGTGAGGCTATATCGACTCTTCCCCTCCTCCCCCCCCCCCCAAAAAAAATTTCGGAAGCCTTCAGGGTAAACGAAGGAACATACCTGTGTGTGAATGATCTTATGCCGGCAAAGGGTGCTAGCTTGCCGGAAACCTTTCCCACACACTTTGCACACGAAGGGTCTGGCTCCTGTGTGCACCGGCATGTGACGGGTTAAGTTATAGTGCGCATTAAAGACCTTAAAATTAAACACACAGAAAATAGGTTTAAAGGAACAACAGATTTCAATTCAAAGCGGTTAGAGGGAGAGGGGCAAAACAAGTTTATACCCCCACTCCCCAAATACTAAAACTAAGCCAGGGAGGGAGAAAGGAAGGAAGGAAGGAAGGAAGGAAGGAAGGAAGGAAGGAAGGAAGGAAGGAAGGAAGGAAGGAAAGAAGGAAGGAAGTCCTTTTTGCATGAGAGTTACCTTTCCGCAGACTTCGCAAGTGAAAACTTTGGGTTTGGCATTAGGAGAGCCGCGGCTGAAATCCGAGGTTTTGAAAGCGATTTTTTCCGACAAAAGTTGGGCGCTTTCTTTCATGTAATGCTGTAGCTGAGCCTGGGAGAGGTCTTTGAAAGCTACTCCCGAAGGGAGCTTCTCCACTGCCGGGACAACCAGTTTATTCCTTTCGGCTAAATACGTTTTGGGCTGTGGGTGCAAAGGGGAACTGAGAAAATAGGAGGCAACCGGGTGGATGTTCACGCCCGCAGCCGGGTGGCACGGGTTGTCACCTCGGTTCAGGTAGCACAGGGCTCCCATGGCGTGAAACGAAGAGTGGTTGACCACACGCGGCCTTACCAGCTTGTACTGCTGTAGTGGCAGCGCATCGCGGGCCAGGTCACCCTTGAGGCTTAGAGCGCAGTTGAGCAAGTCGCTGCAGCTGAACGCCGGCGCCGAGGGCGCCACCGCGGGTGGCGCCGGAACCTCCAAACTCGCCTTGCGGGGCTCTGAGCCGTTCACTCCTGCTTTGGAGTTCGTGTCGTACGCCACGGGAACGAAAGGGATCATGCAGGGGATCGAAGAGTTGAGATGCAGAGAATGCTTGGGGTCCCCTTTGGGCACGGCTCCCTGCAGGAAGTGGGGGACCGGCAGGGCCTTAGGCTCAGGGGTGCGCGCCATGATTCGTTCGATGGAGAAAGCCAAGGGTTTGGATGTGCTCATCACGTTGCCCCGAGCTGGAGCAGTCGCTAGCATTTTGGTGGTCGCGTTGAGGCAGCTACTGTCCATGACTGAGTCGCCAGCGTCGGTCCGCCGGGGTTGAGTCACACGATCGTTGCCTTGTCCCCTGCTTGTCACAGACCTGCGGAGAGGACAGGCACCGTCACCACCAGCAGCCTCCTCCTCCTCCTCCCCAGCATCACCAGCCGAACCTGCCTGCCCAGCCCAATGGACTCCTGCCAGCCCATCGCAGAGTTCTTGGCGCACCAATGACTCGGGGACAATCACTACTTATTTCTATCAATAGAAAGTGTTGTGTCAATAACGCAGCCAAGATCTCGCCAATCGTTAACTTCCAAGAGGAGAAGGTAAACTAGATAATTGCTCAATTCGCTTCCAACAGTCAACAGGAAAACTTTTTTTTCTCTGCAGTCGGCGACTACTTTTCATTGGTGAGAGAGGTTCCCCCGCCCAGAAGAGGCGGGGGCGCTCTCCGCATTGCGCCGAGCCCTCCCCGGCGCGCAAGCACTCGCCCGCACACACTTCTCTACCCTTCAGCTACCCCTCCCCCTAGCTTCCTCTGTCTTTTTAATTCTCAATCTGCTTAACCAGGCTTTAGAGGCCAAGCAAATCTGAGATCAATTTTCTCGTTTAGCTCTAAGTGACATCATCTAAAATCATTGTGGTAGGGCTAAATAAGGAAACAGAGTCTAATTCAGGGGCAAATGCCAGGCTATATTTATCAAACGCCAGGCTCTAGAAAGCCTTGACCAGGAAGCCTCTGACGGCAAAATCCGAGGTTTCTTTGCTAGGCTTGCCTGAGCTCAGTTCGGGCCACGCTGCCTCCTACTCAGCCCACTTTGGTCTTCCAGGACTCCGGGGGTTGGGGGTAGGGTGGGAGGTGGTGCTCATCCCCTGAATCAAGGAGTCTCTACAGCTTGAGCCGCGTCTGGACCATTTGGAAGACACCAGCAGGTAACTGGCCTCCCCAAATGCCCCTGAGATGTAAGGGCCTTGGGAGGCTTGTTATGCATTTGTGGTTTTGTCAAAGCGAGGCCCATGGCAATAGGCCTGGGAAAGACGCACTAGCACCACAAAGTTGAGTTGCAAAGAATGAGCGGGTGCCACGCTGCAAGAAACCTAGACGCGGATTGGACTCACACACAAACACATGCGAGAGCGCGCTTCCTCAAGTTTCCAGAGAGAATCCCGAAAGGGCATTTCTCCCAAGAACTTGGGCCCACCGCTCTTTCCGAGCAAAGCATTTTAAATGTGGAACCGAGAAGGTGAATAGAATCTATCGATCCCTACCCCGGCTGCCGGCGTCTGCATGCCACTCAGCAGTCAGTGCACGCGACACCCCGTGTGTCTGTGCGCGCAGACGAACCAAGTGTGGTGGCCACAGACCACAGACACATTTCTGCCCCCCCCCAAGAGTGTTTGGCGACCCTGAGCGCCCCCCCCACTACCTCCCGCGCGCCCAGCGCCCTCCTGCTGTGACGCCTGGGGCCCAAACTCCCGGGGCTGGGTTTCGCTAGCTGTGCGAGCTTTCCACGAAAATGTCAGAAGCCGGGGCTCTCACTGCGCGGGTTCCCGCGGCTTCCACCGGAGCAGCGGCGCGCGGCTTCCCCTGAGCAAGTCAACCCGGAGTCTGCGGTCGCGAGGAGAAGAATCCAGGGGCTAGGCACGCTCCTGGGGCTCCGGATGGTAGGAAAACCCCGCCGTTCTCAAGCCAGTTCCCGGAGGAAGCGGAGCGAAGAGCCCGAACCGCACCGCCTGGAGGCCGCGGTAAGTAGCAGCCTGCAAACTCCAAACATCAGCCGCCTGGTGAGTTAACTCTAATGTCTGTGGACTGGGTACCAGGTATCCGGCCAAGAGTATGATGTGCTGTCCTCTGGCGAGAACCCTGGGAAGGGCCAGCAGTGGGAGATGAATGTGAGAGCCTAGAATTGTTGAGCCTAAAGCCAGTGTAGTCGAAGGTGACAAGTTGGAGTTCAAATGGAGGTAATTGGCTTTCAAGTTATTTCCTTCTCCAAACCTCCTTTCTAGCTCATACCAATTCAGGGATCCAGGCTCCCCCCCCCCGCTCCACCCAGACTGTGTGAGTCAGTTTAGACACTGCCAGGGAAGCCTAGTGGGGCGGAAGACAGGGAGTTGCTGAGGCCTGACAGCGAAGCGAGAAGGGTGAGTGGATGCTGGAGAAATAATTGCTGGGGAAAAAAAAAAGGGGGGGGGGGGTGTCAACAGAAGTCTTTTTTAAAGTTGCGGCGGCTAAGAAGCCAGATGGTGGAAGAGTCTGGCTGTTTGAGGCCCGCCTTAGTGGCTAGGCCTGGGAATGTCCCCTCTCAGGTATCCAGGCACTTCTAGTTTGGAAGACCCGAGAAGTAGAGAAGAGTGGGAGTCAGGGCAGGCCACCCTGGCAGAGAAAAGGAGGCAACACAAAAATCCGGAGGCATTCTGGAACCGTTTGGGGCCTCAGTTTTCCCCCAACTGGAAATGTTCGTTCGATTTGCTTTTGGGGCCCGCAGAACCTTGGTCTTTTACCCTGATCAGACAAAGGGTGCGGGTAACCATACTGCTTAAGGAAAGGCGGGGGGGGGCGGGAGTGTCCCTGTCCCAAGACAGATGGGTAGAGGTTAAGACTTTAATTGCTGCCTTTTGGGGCGGATCAGATTCCCTTTCCTACCTGCCTTCCCAACAGCGAAAAATCTCCCTCCTGCTGCACTCCTCTCTCTCCGGAACAAGTTTAAAGAAGAAAGCTGAGAGACGAGAAACTGCCCGGTTGCGAAAAGCTTTGGAGTCCCCAGCTGACTTGAATAACTCACCGGCCTCTGGAGCGTTACCTGCCTTCTTGATTGAGTGCCACCAGTTTCTTTTACGTTCGTTCGTCTCGTGTCCCTCCCTCTTCTCTTCTTTCCCTCCTCCTCCCCCCTCCTCAACGGGGAAAAAAAAAGGTCTTTATTTGCCTCTTTAGTGGACACTAACTTTTTAAAAGGAAAATATTAGCTATTAGCTAAGGGCTTTTATAGTTAACATTTCAATAGTTCGCTTTTCACTGGTCTTTTCGGGATTTGTCTTTTCTGCCAAGTGTTTGAAAATGTCATTTGAGAAAATACAGCAAGGCATCAATTACTCCCCTCCCTCCCCCCCCCCCCTTTTTTTGAGCTAGCCCTGGTCTTGCTAATCCCAAAGATGTATTTTACAGATCCAAGTCTTGATTTGCCAATATTTGTTAGTATTTTCTACTCAGTATATAATCGAAACATGTATTAACAATTGATACGCATTCCATAAGGTTAAGATAGCCTGAAAATACAAAATGTATTTAGGAACAGTTTCTTAATGTCAGAAATGAATACTTCATTTTAACTACAAACATTTGAAATTACAGAAAAGGTTACCAACACAGAGGACAAATCTGAAAAATTTAGAAGCTTCTAAGTTTACTTACAAGAACATAAAAGAGTTTGTTCAGTTAATAGCAAAATAGAAATGTACAGATTCTTTGGAATTTCTTGGAGAATTCTATAATCTGTCATCTGTTTATTGATTTAGAGCAAAGTTTAGTTGACCTACCTATCAACTTTAAACACTCATGCAAGTTGGCTTTAAGTGTTTGGGTTGGGGAACAGAAGATATCCCAAGAAACCAGAACAGTTCTCCATATGAAGAGACCCAAGAGCAAAGTGGGATCAATACTGAAAAACAAGGAACATCTTCCTACCACACAACAACTGAAAGTTAGAATTTTACTGCTGGTCTTCATAATTCTCAGACTTGTATAATTTCCCCAGACCTTTTACTTAGCCCCTGTCATAAGTAAGGAATTTGGGGGTAAAGATTATTGCGATCTGAAATTAAAAAGCAATACTGGTGAGGTTTCTTTTTGAAGTTAAAAATGAATTGGAAAATATTGCAACATACGTAACAGATCTTAAGCCAAGTGCATTGATTTGACATGGGTCGTAGTTTTAGGGTTTTCAGGCCCAACAAACATCCCTGATTTTCAATCTTTCACCGAGAACAACACTCAGTATTCTTTAGCTACAGTGTGCTCCACTGTAGTGTATTAGCTACAGTGAGCTAATAAGCAGGAGGCATTACTGTTGTTGTTATTGTTGTTGTTGTTGCTGTTGTTGTTAGGACAGTCTAGATATTTGGGCTCATTTGCACTGTTTCCTGTCTAAACAATACAACATCAAAGGCAATACAAATTGCTTTTGGAAGAGGAAAGGCATTCCTAAATTCCTCTGCAATCTTTGTTTCTGTTTGATGGTTTGTTGTTTCTTCTGGTGTGTGATAGACAGGGGTAAATGGAATAGGACACAGATAGGCTCTTTATGGTTCAAGGAAAGAGTCTTCTTGAATACTTCAAACTTATTCAATGAATACAAGGTGGGACTAACTTTGCAGCAGACTAACATTTGTGTCATCACAGGTTCAGATTAAGGCTGCTAGCATGCTTTTAGTTGACCTGATGGCAAATAAAGAATTCTTCTTATGGTGGGGGTTGATGGGAGGTTTAGGGAGACCTGGGAGGTGAATAAGGTCAAACAACATTGTAATACATTTCTTAGAATGATAAAAGTATTATATTTTTAAAAAGATTTCTTGATAATTTTGTACAGCATGGGAAGGGTAGTGTCACCAGTTAAGACTCCGAATTAAATATGGGACTCTGAATTAAACATGGATGGAGGAGTATAAGATTTTTTAATATTAAGATTTCGTTGAAATGCAATGTAATCAGTCTTAAAACAGCATTTGCATGTTAAAATCTGTTTGTAAAAGGACGTGAAGCGCACATCAGCCGCTTCAGGTTGGTGTCTACCCCTACCCTAATGCTGGGATTTCTCTCACCCATTCCTTACAGGCCTGTGAGGTGTGTCCCTCTCCACTGCAAAGGCTACATACATAAGACTCAGGCCTGGACTTGGTGGGAAAAGAAGTTCACAAACTACTTTCCCAATCTTTTCGCGGAGCAGCTTAAAAGTCAAGTAATCAAAACCAGCAAAATTTTGCTTGTAATTTGCAACGGGTGTTGTTGAAAGTTGAGAAGCCAACACGTAAAGGAGAACGTGCCAAAAGTATTTTTTTTTTCTTCCACACCGACAACGTGTCTAACCGTGGTAGAAAAGCTGGTTAGAATTTCGCAGGAGTTCCCAATTTTTTAAATCACTTTCTGGTCAATAAAAAACCATATCCAACATAAACCATGACTCTTCCTTGATGTTTGTTGGCCGGGGTTTTTAAAGCAGTCTCAGTGTTAAGTTCAAACTTTCTTCACTAAGCGATTTCGTGAAATGAAAGGCGATAGTAGAATTTGAAATAACACAGATTACAGTAATAGGGAAGCAATAGAGGTAAATCAACATCCGTGAGACAGAAATCTCTAGAGCCTTTTAGGATGTCAGTTTACCTCCTGGATTCTGGTCCACAGCGGCTTGGGCTAGGAAGTGCCCTGCTCAGTCCCACAGCCCCAGGCTGCTCCAGCATCCGTCCACTACCGCTCGGCCGGGTTGGCCCCGGGCCCCAGCTGCCTAGGGAACCTGCGCTCGCGTTGCTTGCAGGTGGGGACAGAGGCGACCACGGCCACTCTTCGCTTGTCAGAGCCCTGCCCTTGAATAGAAGCTAGAAGTGAAATTCGAAATTTGAAAGTTCGTTCCCCCGCTGTGTTCTGCTCTGCTTGGTTCCCGTTCACAATGCCCAGCTAAAATAAGGCCTCCGAGACTGGGAAAGAGGATGCTCGTGCCACTGCTGGGGAGTGCAGCTTGTGGGGTTGGAGCCGGCTGGAGAGCTGAGGCTAGTCTCCTGCGGCCGGGTGCCGGGACCTTCCTGCTGGCCCCGTACAACGGTGCGTGTCCGCCCTGCTCTGAATTGTCGCAGCGCCTCCCCAGGGCGCAGCCCCCACGTCGGCCAGCGTGACTGCGGCTGCTCTGGTCCCGAACTCTGGCCTCTGGACTGTCACTGGCCCTGCAGCCTCCCCCCCCGCCCCCCCCCCGTTCGATCCCGCTCCTCCCTCCTGGCTCCACTGACCCACAAGGCTGGAAGAGGGAGGGGGAGGCTAGTAAGTTTCGGGAGGAGGCGCAGGATGGCGTTTAGGAGACCCAGAAACAGATGGCAGAGAGCTCCTTTGAAAAGTTTTTGAACAGAATGTTCACTAATAGCTTGGCTTTGAGGACTCAGGGTGTGCGTGAAGGGTCAATCTACAAGTCAGGCTGAAGGAAACAGGCCTCAGGAGGACCGAAAGCTTTTTTTTTGTTGTTGTTGTTCTTGTTAGTTTTGCCAGTCTCTTTCTTAAATTGTTTCAAAGTACCTGTAGCACTTCTTAGTTATACATGCCAAAAAAATTTGTTTTAGATCCGTTGTCCTGCAGTGTGTGTGTGTTTGTGTGTGTGTTCTCTCCACTCTTGTCTGGGTTCCTAGGGGATACCTTCCCTTGAAACCGGTTGGATGGTGGTTAAAAGTAATTGGGTTGATCTATGGTACTTATGATCCCAACGAAAGGGAGAAATCTTCCTAACAAGAGATCTCTTTTACATCTTACGATCTTAGTTACTTCAATAAGTCACCTCGGGGAAAAAAAAAACCCAGCCCTCCACTAATAATGAGCAAGCAGTGGTACCAGACCTCATCCTTACAGTTCATTTCCACAGCTTCCTTGGGCAGAAGGTGCTCGGCTTCAGGAGCGGCGTGGCACCTTTCACAGCAAAGCGGTGGACTTTCTTTGATGTCCCCATCCCCCCTGGCTCCACCCTCCAGAGGGGGTGAGTTACCGGAGTTTAACAACTCTAGGGTAATCCCTAGAAGAACGAAGCTTGGTGCTGTATTAAGGGCTCTTACTACTTTTTCAAATATCATTTTGGATCGTTGCTTTCTTGCTGGAAGAACATGTTTGTTGCCTGACACCTGAGAGTCGGAGGCTGGAGGTTTGCTACAAGTTCGAGGTCAGCCTGGACCACAGAGATCCACTCTAAAAACTTTAAAACAAACAAATTTAACCTCCCAGCCTGAATTAAGCATATTTTAGATTTAGATGTTTTTCATTGTCTTTCTAGAAATCTCCCTTAATTCCCTTCGGTAAAATCTGGCCACTAGTCTCACAGAGGAGTCCTGGAAACATGTAGAACCTCCGGCAACTTGTTGGCCCTAGATGACCTCGAAGGGCTGGCAGCTTGTGGCTTCTTTGTATCTCGGAAAAACTGTGCCAGAGCCCCAGTGCGGGCAGCAGCCTGTGGCTTCAGAAGGCTGTTTGGGTCAAGACTTGGAAGGGAAGTTGCCTTTAGAGTAAAAAGCTCAAAGAGCCTGGCAAGGGTGTGTGAATCATTCAAAGACTGAATGAGGTCGGCTCCTGTTGCTTGGGAAGGAGGCGAATGTGTGTGTGGGTGTGGGTGTGTGTGTGGGGGGAGCTCTACCTAACCCTGTGATTCACAGCTTCTCAGAAATTTACATAATACAAGGGCGTAGATGTAAACCTAAAGGATAAAAATAATAATTCAACGGCACTGATTTCATTTTCGCACCACGGACCTGGATGTGTTCCCGGTGTTGGCACGTCAATGCTTCTTGGAGCTCTTTACTCAAGACGCCGACTACCTGAACCTTTTCACCAATGCTGGAGCAGAGGAAAAGAGAGAAGAGGAAGAGAAATTGGCTTCCATAGCCCTGGTCCAGATTTCTCCCCTGCAAAAGACTCTCCCCCCCTCCCCAATTAAGAGAATTTGCTGCATACAAAAGACAGCAAGCGCGATAGGAACTGGATGGAGTCTTTCCCTTGAAGAGAATTGGTGTCATTTTATTTGGCTGATGCTTTATTTCAAGCAACACAGTTAGCCTTTAATATGAGCAGAACGTTCCAATTTATCATTTCCCCAAATAAGTGAAGATCTCAACTCTTACCAAGGGAACTGACTGCCAAAAAGGCTCAGACTTAAAACAGGATAGAGAACCAGTAAGTAGGGCAGATACAAAACACGTGGGATTGCTGTAGAAGCCCCCAGAGGTGCTGCCCCCCCCCGTGTGTGTGTGTGTGTGTGTGTGTGTGTGTGTGTGTGTGTGTTTGGGGGGGTTTGATTTTAACATAGGTAACACCAGGAATATAAATTGCAGAGCCCTATAGCAGTGCCACCCTAATGGTTCCCCATAAAATACCTAAAAGGAAAACCTGGAAAGGGAGGCTGAGGTGCCAGGATTCTGGCATTTCAGCCAGGAAAGCACTGTATCTGAGGTCTGTAATCACCTGGAAAGCACAGGACCACAGCTTTAGGTGAATTATTGAGCCTTCCTTTCTCTGTCTAGATGTGGAGTTCTGATCACTGGAGCCTGGAAGTGGTGGTGGTTTTCTTTTTCTCTTATATTTTACGATTATACTCTTCTCTGAAAGATCTATCTGCAGAATTGGCAGCATTCTATATCATGTAATTCATGTAGACTTCACAGTTATAGTTTAATTTCCACGTTTTTTTTTATCACAATATTAGAAGTGGGGATTAAACAACAACAACAACAACAACAAAAAAAAAAACCTTACCCCCAGCCCCTGCTGCCCCCATCCTGGGCAGCTATTTAGCAGAATAGATCCTGTAATTCTCCTCTTAGAAGCATAAATTCTTTCATTACCCAGTGAAGTAAAAACTGTTTCCTTTTAAGAATGTTCTTCATACATATCCACAAAACCAATTTGTCCTGGACATTTGGGACACACACACACACACACACACACACACACACACACACACACACACAAAATCTTTGGAGTCCCCGCCCAAATGCTCCTGCTTGAGCCAGGCCACATAGAACACAGTGAACACCTGGTACAGAATGGAGATTAGTGATTTTTCCCCCTTACCTTGAACTTTTCCCACCTGTAAAATGGGACTATGGTTTTTTTTTTAAGTTTTTTTTTCATTCCCAAGAGACACCAAGATTGAAAAGAGACCTTAAAGTAAGATGACTTTATGTATGAAAAGCTATTGCCACTGTTTCAAAAGTTAGGAACCTTTCTAAATTGTTAGACAAATGAATTTAAAAATGACCTCTCTTCTCAGAAGTAGATTTTAGGCGAAATGTGTGGAAGTGTTAAAGACAGACAAAGAAATTGTATTTATAAATTATTTTCTTTACAACATCAAGGACTTTTCTTGTCCTTGGGGGCCTCCTCTTCCATATTCAGCTCTGTATCCCTAGGGAACACGCTTCTATATCTTCAGAATTAACACTCACAAAAGCCTTTTAAAAAATGTTGGTTTGGTTATAGCAGATTTCAATTACACATTCCCAAAGTTAAGCAACCTTCCACAGACTATTCTATTTTTCAAAGAACAGGTCTTGTAATCACACAGTGTAACAACAGCAACAAAACTACAGTGTTTGGATAAATGACAATGAATGAACTTCTTCCATACAATAACTTTGAGGCAACTCAAAAAAATTATTAGCAGGTTGTTAAGCCAGGAGGACCTAAGGAAAGCAATGCACAACACTTTCTGACCTGGCCATTTCTTGTTTCATAGTTTTTTTTTTTTTTTTTTTTTTTTTTTTTTTTTTTTTTTTTTTTTTGATACATTCTCACTGGGGTTTGTCTTTTTGTTGTGTGATACTCTTTGATGAAACTTTTTTTCCTTCTTCCCTACCAAACTCTCCTGAAAAGACACAGCTAGCATTGTCTAATGCTATGCAAAAAAAAAAAAAAAAAATGCCCAGAAGAGTAAACTTCAGAATTACAACAATTTTTCTTCCTTTCAGTTAGACTCAAGAGTTACTTATAGGAGAAGGGCTGGAGGTGGGGCTAGAGCTAAAAGGCACACCAGACTTCATGTGAGTAGATGCTAAAATAGCTTAATGTCTTACTTTTAATTTTTACATGGGAACATATTGGTGGCATCTGTGTTCGTGGGTACTGTAAACAAATATAGGCCAGGCTGTACTGTACTGAGTGCGTCGAAGGCTGTTTGAGATCAACCATTCAGCTGAAATAACTGTGCTTCCTCTTGGAAGTGAGAATCACTTCTGGGAACATTCACTATAGATAGAGATGGGAGACCAGTCTAAGAGGTTTTTCTTTTTGTCATTGTTGACAGTATTCCTCTGTTACTCACAAATAAGTTACTCACAAGTACAAGACCCTTCACTGTACAGTTGCAAGGTACAAGGACAGCTGAAAACACCATGGCATTCAGTCCCCACTTCTGGGACTCAGAAAGTTATAGGTTGGCTTCTTAAAAATGAAAGACCAGAGTGGGGAACAGTCTTCAGGTAAAAATCTTCTAGTCCCCAGCCTGCTTTTCCCTTTGGTGAGTCAGTAGCATATGTTTCTGTGTGGTTATTCTGTGTCTGTGTCTGTGTCTGTGTCCCAGTCTTGTTAGGGTAAAGGATTCGCAGAGGGTATATCCTCTGCCTTCTGTTGGGCTTCAATGATGTTTGAGTTTTCCTGTGTCCTAGAAATGCTTTGTTTAGCAATACATTAGGGCTAGATGCTGCCTCACCGTGACACTACCTGTTGTTCTTCTCAAGCTTCTGTGTTTGCTCTAAACCTGGGTCCACAGTGTCAATGTTGGAGGTTGGTGCTGTAAGGGTCTCTCTCCACCTCCCCCCTCTCCCTCTCCTTTCTCCATTTCCTCCTCCCTTTCCCTCTTTTTCTTCTGCTACTTCTCAATTTCCATGTGGTTGCACCTGCTGCAACCTTATTCTAGGACGCACCTAGATTTCACTCCTGACATTCCTTTGAGCTTAACTGCATTGACCCCAGTCCTGGGATTTCCAGCTTTCTGATCTAGCACAGATCGATCAGACCTCCACCGTCCCAGTGTAGCCCCAGTGCATCCAGCTCCACAGCTTCAGGGGCTGTTGTGGCAGTGCCCAGCCTTTCAAAAGATTGGAGTCCTCCTTTCCACTTCCTGACTCCTTTACAAAGCTGGAACTGGACAATCCTACCCAGTTCACAAATATCTCAGGTGTGGCTTGGAGGTTCAGAGCTGAGTAGCAGCCAGCCTTGGGCAGAATGAGTGACTGGTGAAACTGGTGGTGCCTGTTGGTTCAGGCTGGCTTCCTACCATGTTTTGGAATCCATCACTCTATCAAGAAATAGTTAATAACAGCCAGAACTTCACACCATGACTCTAACCCTTAGAATAATCTTCCTGATTTCATTGTTCAAGACTGTAGAATTTAGATATGAGGAAAAGGTGTTGTCCACCCTATTCAAACTCAGACTCATTTTTCTGACTGTAAAGTTGGGCATTTTGCAGGGGGCTAGGTTGTTACCTGGTGCACTTTTCCATTGCCCTTTAAATTAGTACACAGAGGGCATAGTGATTGCAAGCCTTTAATCTTAGAACTTGAAAGTAGAGGTAGGCTGATCGCTTGTGAGTTCAGGCTAGCCTGGTCTACAGAGTCAGTTCCAGGAGTCAGAGCTACATAGTTGAGACCCTGGGGTTGGGGGAGGGGGGGGATAGGAGCAACTGGAACCTCCCTCTGCCTTATAAAGTATTGAATCCAGGGCTTCACACACACTAAGATAATGATCTGCCATTGATGTATATGTGTATGTGTATGTGATGTAGATGCATGTCACATATGTGTATTCACATAATCACAATACTTCTTCATGTTTCTATTTAGAGACAGCGGTTTTTTTTTGGTTTGTTGTTGTTGTTGTAAGGAGCCAGGGCTGGACCTCAGCTCCTACTCCTCCAGGGTCAGCTTCCCGAGTAGCTATGGCTACAGGCATGCATCTTCCTTCCCCAACTCTACATGTGTTTGCATATTCTCCCTGAAAACCACCAAATATTTTATGGAGGTAAAGTCCATGTTGGATAGGCTCCTCTGACTTGTGAACCCGACTTGCAGCCCAGCCTATACAGATGGTCTCTGTTCCCTTCGATATCTGGATTCCTTTAAGGCAGACCCACAACCCATCTTCAGCTCTAACAGTGGTGCAGCCAGCCCAGGGATAACCTCATCCTGAATTGGGGCGCAGAACCTGTCTTCCCTCTAGGTTTTTTGAGGCGGTGTGTGTGTGTGTGTGTGTGTGTGTGTGTGTGTGTGTGTGTGTGTGTGTGTGTGTGACTGTTCCCGGGTCGTGGGTGAGGGCTAGGGGCTTCCGTGAGCTGAGGCACGGAGCCAGAGACACACTGGGCTGCGGTGACTGAGCTAGAAAACGTTTTCCAGGATCACAGATCTGTCATTTCCCTTCAGAGACCCAGACTGGCGAATTTCCATTTTCTGTGTTGGGAATAAGAAATAAAGGTGACTCGGGTCTTCCTCTGATCGCCTCCTTCGTGGGGCATTTCTCCCAGATTCTGTGCCACGCGGTAAGGAAGGCTGGAGCCGTGACTTCCCAGGGCTGCTCTGCACCTTGCTGCAGTCGCTGTGACAGCCTGGGCTCTCTGCAGGCGTTCGCTGCCCTGTGAGCCCCTTTTGCCAGGCAAAGTACAAGAGGAAACCGATTTCCCCGAGCTCTTTGCTCCTCTAGGCATCTGGAAGAAGCGGTAGACCCGGTTACCATGGGTCATCGAGGGCAAAGGAGGACCACCCCAGGCCAGGCAGCGACCCGGTGGGGAGAAAAGCAGGGGCCCCCAAACCCCTCTGCACTGACATTAGAGAACTAGCAGGAAATCTCTTCTGAGCCAGGGACAATGAGCGCCTGCTAAAGGGAATTCAAGTGGAAAAATGAATGCACGGGACTACCCATAGCCGGCGCACAGAGGTTTCCTCTGGGCTGTGTGGCACTGTTTCTTGTTGGAAAGGACATCGAGATGCTCTTTCTTCATAAACGTTTGAACGAACATTCTTTGCAGATGGGTTTATAACCCTTCTCCGATGGACCTCACCTATAATTCTCTCCTCTTGCCTACATTCACGATGCGTGATCCCACCTCAAAAATGTTGCAGGATTTGATGGGTTTTCAAATCCTCAGTTTTATTTTTCCTTCCTAAAAGTACGTTTGAAAGAATAATACCATCTAAAACTGGGCTTGCTTTCGTAGTTTCTTGGGTGTGTCCAAACCAAGGATTCTGCACATCAGTGAACAATGAAGCTATATAGGGTAAAGAGAATTTCTGGGCAAAAAGTTCACAGAAGCACTTTTCCCTCCTTTTCAGTCACTTCGTTAAAGATTTCAGCACCCAGTTTTGAGACTCAAGGGTCAGTGCGAGCAGACAAAATATGAGCAAGGCCATAACTTGGTTTGTTGTTGTCTTACCTGTGGGCATACTATGTAGGGAGGAGGGAATGGGTCAATAAATAACAGCAGGAATTGTTACCTTTGGCAGAAAGACCCAGGCAGCTATAGACAGGTGCCACATGCAGTGTTCCTGCATCAGCTGCTTTCCCCCTTGCTTGTGAGTCCTGCCAGCTAGACCTTTCCTTTGGACTAACACTGTTTTAAAGAGTTCCTTCTTGTAGAGTTAAGGGGACAGCAGTCTTCAGTCAGGACATGGAACATCCTGAGTCAATTACACTGTCATGCTATTAAGAAAAATGGGTATTTCACTGCAGAAAAGGGGGTGTGTGGAATAGGTCAACAGTACAGTATGCCACTAGAATGTATAAGGCCAAGTGTTCCACTCTGTGTGCAAGCATGCACGTGTGCACGTGCAGTTTTCCACGTAGAGAGCAATGTTGTGTTGAGGAGAAAGTGCCCTGGGGAGTTAAGGGTCACATGCCTGGATACTTAAGGATTTAAGGCAAAAGGCATTGATGATGGAGAAAAGAAGGAAGGTGTCTGTGGACAAACTGCTTTCCAAACCAGCGAGTCCTTATTCTCTCACTGAGGACAACGGAGGAAACTGTCTTCTCCTGTTTACCTTGCCATCTCACATTTAGGACCTAAACATAGGGCCCAACTATTGCTATGTACCACTTGTGGCTAAAGCAGATTTTGTGTATTACTTTGAGTGCCCTAATCACCATTCAGGCGGCACGACAGGAGAAACAAGTTCGGAAGTTCAAGGCCTTTCTGGTATTTCATCACATCATTGTTGATAAACTCAGTAGTACATTCATTTTTTTTTTTTTAAACACTGAAGAAATGACTTGTCGGTGTAGACAGGTGTGGTTGGTATATGCCTATAGTAACAGCTACTTAAGAAGCTGAGAGAGGAGGATCATGGGAGCCTAAGAGTACCAGACCAGCTTGGGCAACATATCAAAATCCCACATCAAACAGATCTTTACTTGTGAGTACGTGCAGGAGAATACTACACCAGTAAGTACATACTAATATATCAGTATAGTAATATTAGTAAATTAATAAATATAAATGAAAATATATATCTTAGGAAAAAACCCAACATAAAGATTCAGGGAAATTACAAATCATAACACCATATCCCTTAAATCTCCCAAGAAAACACTGGGAGAATTATTAACAGTAGTGCCAACTAATAATTAACATTAGTATTATTACTAATACTACTAGCTATTGATAGTTATTATTATTTTAGCATATGTGCTGCCAAAGCGAGCACAATAGTTATTACTATTAATATATTGTACTTGAGTAGGTAGTTAACATGGTGGGGTTTTTTTTTTTTTTTTTTCTGTGAATGTATGTTGTACTAATTCTTTTGTCAGATTGTGGGCCTGCTAGTACAGAGAACACTGCTCATAACCTTTGCTTATTTGGTTGAAAACAAAACGTCACGGAATAAAACCAAGACACAGAGCCAGGTAGTTGGGATGTCTGAGATACTGCAACTATCTTATACTGCATTTAATCTCTTTAAGTTTAATGTACACAGAGGTTGCTCTGACTGAATGGATTTTTATTGCCGGCAAGCTGTTACATTTGTGTTGTTGGAAGCACACCTGGCGATGGAGTACACATGAAAAAAAAAAAAAAGTGCTCAGAAAGAAACAGGATGTAAGCCTGTGGGTAATCTAGTCTACATTTGGGTATGACACTCTTTGAAGTCCAGGATTACACCTTCAGACAAATTCAGAGTTATGAAAACCAAGGCTAAAGTTTTCTACACATCACAACACTGGCAAATTACAAAACAAACTTTGTACATGAATTATAGGTGGGAGGCACACCACTTTGACAGAAGTACAACAGGGTTGGTGCTGTGACCAGAAATGGCTTCTCTTCACAATGCTGTGCCATGGGAGATGCATTTCTCCTATGACACATAGGACATTATTTTGTTATGACTATTAAAAAAGAAAAGTCAGATATACTAACAACAACAAAGAAAGCAAGACGACAAAAGTAGTTCATATTCCATTCACAAGCACAGGCCAATTTTTAGGTCAAACTACACATATGAATATGGTTTTCTTTCCAAAAATACATGGCATTTCTCTCTTTATCTCCAAGTTCACATTTCTAAAGAAATTAGAGCATTTTTATTTGGTCAAGACAGTGAGTACAGTTACAAGGACAAGGTACACAGAGCGATGCCGAGGCCTTCCTTCCATTCATGGAACTGTGTGTCATCACCCTTCTTCCTCCTCATCACTGTCCTTCATGGTAATGCCCTGAAGTCCTCCTCCTTCTGAGACAGAGGCTGTGGCCTCCTCCACAGTCAGACGTCTATGCAGAGTATCATATGTCTTACTGTTCAGCGTTCCCTCCAACACGCCCTGCAATCGGAAATCCCTATAGGTTTTCTAGAAGGAGAAAAGAGCATTCGCTTTGGTTAGTTAGATGTGTGCACACACATATGCCTATGTGTGCGGATACAGGTGTGTGTACTTGAAGGGCATTTCAGAAGTATGGGGAGATCCACCAATAGATTCTAAGTGTGGCTGCCCATACCAACCAATCATCTTAGTGTATTTCTGGGCAGAAAACAGAATGAGTGACTTGGGATGGGGTTACTCAAACTCTAATCCTATGGATAGGTCGAAATGTTGTGACTACCGGATGACAAATTAACTCCCTTCTCCAAACATTACTAATTGCACTGAGTTTTGTACTGAATAGTACTTAACAAAGGTAACACGATATGTTTATGTGCATTTTTAATAGGAAGGATTTCTTAGGTTTTTCAATAGGGGAGTTTTTCCTTTAATACTGAAAAATAGACTGAATTTTATAAAATATATTAGTTTTGGGGGCAGGCATTGGAGAAGAAAGTTTATCATGAGTAAAAGAAGTTCACATTTTATGCACTTATGGATTATAAAATGTATTCCCTCATGGTATACTACGGGAAAGTTATATCTATATTATACATAATGTAAGTCTTATTATATAAGACTTTTATCTTTTTCTTCTGAAATGCTCCTAGGACAGTATGTATCACAATTCTGGGAAAATGTTTCCATAGTTGGGAAAAAATAAAATGAACATTTATATCTTTTGGTAAAATAATGAGCTATCATATAACACATTGGAGACTGATGGACTACCTATGAGCAGGATTCAATGTTTAGTATTTCAGTGTAATTCAATGTCACTGCTTCTTTCTACAGTGACTCATTTCTAAAAATTAAAATTACCTTTATTTGTTTCATGTGTAGTTTGTCTGTGTGAATGTGTGTTGCGATCAGAGGACAACTTGTTTGAGTTGGTTCTTTCCTTCCACCATCTGGATCTTGGGGATCAACTCCAGGTTGCCAGGCATGAGAGCAAGCACCTTTTATACACTGAGCCATCTAATTGGCCAATCTATAGCAGTTCTTCAATTGGTCCCTCTGTGGGGTTTAAAATGTATAACTTATAAAGCTTCTCTTATGTTTAAAGTATGATTCTCTTATGATTATTTTCAGGACTCAATAAGACTGCCTAATAGTATAGTAGTATTGACTTTGGAAGTAGGAGAAGAACATCTACTTATTTGTATGGAGAAACCGAGAACTCATGAAGATACATCATTCCATGGAGGAGTTTTAAAAGGTATTTTAAATAAGCATCCTTCACAATTCTGCTGTTTGCTAGATTTAGAATCAGAAGCAGACAGACTTCATTGGATTTCCCCAAGTGTCAGTTGATGCCAATATGCCATTTTGCTCAGTGATTGCTGGCAGGTAGGTTTTGTTTGCTTTGTTTTTTAAATAAGTAATAGATGGGGGGAAAAAACTAAATCAGGAGGGATACTGTATCATATTGTGCAACATCATAACCCAAGGAGATGGGAACACAATGAAGAGAAGCTTTGTTCCGTTCAATACAGCAGACATTGTCAAAACAGTTCTATCAAAACACTCAGACAATCCCAGCAAACTCCAAGCATGGCACTAAAGGCACTTATCACATTGGCCAGGAAGCCCGTCCCAGTCCCCTCGGTTCAGCCCATGTGAGCTCTGCCCACAGCTTTCTGGGAAAAGCAAGAGCACTGACAGTAATGGAGGCTCTGGACCTGCCTCAGTTTACCCTCCTGGCCTCTTTCCTTGACTTGTGCCCACGGCCTCTCTAGTTTTAGAAGTGACATGTAGATGTAAGGGTGGAAGACAATGTAATCTTTCTCATTTGATCACTTTGACAGGAATAAACTTCATGTTAAAAACCAACACCAGTGTCTACAAATGAGCTGAAGACTGACACTCACTGCATGGAGTCCACATCTCCACAGCGAATCTGATTTAAATTTGGAGAGTATTTTCTCTTAGATGATCAAATCTATTTCCACTTAAATTTCAATAGCTTAAGTCACATACAGTCTACCACCCTCATATTCCCTAACTGGAATAAAGTTATCATGATCCACTCATAAGCTGCCTTCTGATTCATAAGTTATCCATAAGTACCACTAAGGTGAGATTGCTTTATGGTACCAAAAGTCATAATTCAAATTTAAAACCAGAGAAATAACTCTGAAATGTGAATTTTGTCTAGAAAATGTGATAACTAACATACATGGCATTATTGCCACAAACATTTATATTAAACACTATAGTTGTCTTTCTAATTGGATTAAAATTATATTAAGCACAACACACAAACTCCTCACTTACAGATGAATAATGATACAGTGTATTGTGCCACATGATTTACTAAGTTTTCCCTTTGGGTTTGGTTGGAATGACTTCCTTTAGACTTAGTTTAATTATTAGTAAGTTACTCCTGATAGACTTAAGCCATGGATTGGAAATACCAAAGGCTTTCAAATTTAAATATACTTAAGACCATTTCTTTATTCTGTGAGCAAATACCAATCAGAAGGTGCGGTGCAGTGCAGATCCTTGCAAACTCTAATTTATAAAAATGTTGCCAACACCTGGGATGTTCTCAGACTTCCACATTGGTGAGGCTGGCTTTTCATTATGACAAGGACCTGCCACAGGGTGCTGCTTGCTTCTTTTCTCCTAGCAAAACAAGCAGCTGATTTATATTAATTGCTTTAATATGTTTTATGGACACTAGGAAGAACATAAATCAACAACCATTTCGATTATTTGGGGATCTTACTTTCTCCTTCTCAGAGAAGTCATTCTGATGTTAAACCTTCATACATAATTTCACAGGCTTTGATTTTGTTTTTATGCCAGACTTACTGATCTTACTGGTATTTGCCTTCCTTCCTTCCTTCTTTCCTTCCTTCCTTCCTTCCTTCCTTCCTTCCTTCCTTCCTTCCTTCCTTCCTTCCTTCCTCCCTCCCTCCCTCCCTCCCTTTCTTTTCTTTCTTTCATAAAACAAATGAACCAATTTCTGTCTACTGTTAATGGACAGAGTTGACTCTCACACAGATCACTCTCAGGTCTTTCTGGGCTTCGAATAATGGCCATGCCTCTGGGTAGTGAGAGAGGAAGTAGAGTTGAGTTTAGTCAAGTTGAGAGGATCCTGGTTAAGACTGCAGGGATCTGCTGTAACAGGCATGCGAAATCCAAATGATCTAGACAGGAGGAAGGGACACCGAGCAGCCTTCACAATTCTACATGACGCTGCTTAGTCCTTCTTGGAAACTCAGTGGAATAGGTTACTAAAACCAAAACCACAATTATGAGTAAAAATGATTTTTATGAACAAAACCAAAATCAGTTCTAAGGATCTGATGAATCATTGTTTGACACTGGTTTAAGTTGATTTATAGTCAAAGTTGGAAGTGATTAGAATTTTAATTTGGACTTCCCCTTGATATTCACTATGAACATAATATTTTTAATGATTAAATAGAGTCCTATGACTTGATTAAATGTAGAAGCCAGAAAAGCTCCTGGAGAGCTAATCATGAGCTGTGGCTGGTGGCACAGGTCTGTCATTTTTGGTATTTGGGAAGCTGAGATGGGATGATCCCTGGATGACAGAGAGAGTCCTAGGTCACCTTAGGAAACTTAGCAATAGCATGTCTCAAAGTAAGAAATGCAAAAAAATGAACTGGGGATATAGCTCAGTGAAAGAGTGCCTAACACAAATGAGGTCCTAGACTTAGTCTTCAGCACAGAAAAAAGCAAAAATAAAATAAAGTCAAACATTTATGAAACTTAATTGCATACTTATTATTCTTCATTATTTATGGCCATAAAAAGAGATTATCTTAAAATAAGATGACACTGGATTACAGGAATATGAAAAAGGTGCTGTAATATTTACAAAGTTATTTATTGTTCTTTCATGTTAAAAAATTCACTCATGAGAAAATAGATTCTCTTAGCACATTCTATGTATAAGTTATTAACTATCCTTATGTTGTAGACTTTGATTATTGACTACTTTTGGAAACCATAGATCAATAAGTTAAAAGCAGTACATGCTCTTTACTTATTAAGATGCAGTAATATAAGAAAATAAATAACTTTCAAACTTTCATGAAACAAATGATGGGCAAGTTAAAAAAAAAAAAAAAAAAGAACATTATTTCCCCAAAGAGATTAGCTATCTATCAACTGAGGGTTGGCAGAATATAGAATACCTGCTATGAGAAATTGAAGATATATATGAAATGTGTGGCTGGAGCATCAGCATGTCATGTGTGGCAATAACTTTACTTGTTATTAGTCACTGATCATTATTCCTATTATTTTAACATGGTTCAGTTCCTACTTCCAGGCAGATTGCCCAAATCTGATTGTGGAGCAGAATTCATCTGTGGCTCTGACTTGTAACTTGAGTGTCTGTAGCATAAAACAATTCATATGTGAATTAGACTCTAGGAACCAAGAAACCGGTTTTAGTGGTAAGTTTTTAAATTTGAATGGAAATTTCTTTTAATGATGTAATGCAGTGATACTTTGAAAACTTCAGCATGTATTAGACTCTTCTGGAGGCTTGTTAATCTGAAGATTGCTGGATCTTATTAATTTCTGATCCTACCAGTTTAGGCTACTGTCAAAGGACCCTGTGGTTCTGACAAATCCAAAGGGGGTACTGATAGGTTTAGGTCAGAATGGCACACTGAGAAGAACTGTGTGTGTGTGATTTTACAAGCCTGACATTACATACATATGTAGCCTATCTATCTATCTATCTATCTATCTATCTATCTATCTATCTATCTATCTAACACACACACACACACTCCACTAATAAATAGCACCAAATGTAAGGTCTTCTGCATGAAAACCTTGATTCTCTGTTTGTTTTCAGCTATATCAAAAAAAAAAATGATTTTTGAAAAAGAAAAGGTAAATTTTTGCCCCCACA
Source organism: Arvicanthis niloticus (assembly GCF_011762505.2). Lineage (NCBI taxonomy): Eukaryota > Metazoa > Chordata > Mammalia > Rodentia > Muridae > Arvicanthis > Arvicanthis niloticus. The sequence goes on along the minus strand of NC_047672.1, from coordinate 39,143,961 downwards.
AAAATTTTGTGGAGTAGATATATTATTTTAAAGTTCCCAGCTGTTAAAGATAAAATATAGGATAAAATACCTTTTTCTCTTGAAGCACAAAAGTCCAAGTGTTCTGTTGAATGCATGTAAGATCTGTGTTAACAGTTTTGAATGCTCTCTGACAGAGATGCTAGAAGAGGTATAGTTCCAAAAAAAATCTGGGCTGTGACAGTGTATAATCTCCTAATAGGGCATGGGAGAAATCATGTGTCTCCTTTACTTTATTGTCAAGTATCGTTCAAAAGCCTTCATGATTAATACATCATCCTAGTAAACATGAAAAATATACTTTATTCTTATGATGAGTGTAAAATCACTGCAGACCTACCAAGTTCAAGTACATGCCTGGGGGATTTGTGTATATTGTCTTTCACTAAAAGTACTTACATGTACCAGCCTTCATTTTGTTTTTGTTTTGTTTTGTTTTGTTTCCTTTTGGTGGGACAGTGTCTTAGCATCATTCTTTTATGATTTGGCAGGCAATTCACATTTCAACACTGTTCATTTACCTTCACAATCTTGATGAGCGTCTTCAGTTGGTAAATATGAAGCTGGAGCTCTAGTCTGTCAGCCAGCCACACACAAATGACTTTCATGGAATTGCTGTACCATTGCTGGAAAGAAGGGGGGCGTTGGGGGAGGAGGAGGACAAAAAAGAAAAGCATCTCTGCAGTACTCGTTTAACAGATTCAGTAATGAGAGGGTAATGAAGCACTCTGAAATGACCACAGATCAGCACTTGAAGTCAATAATGCTATAATTTCCTGTTAACAGAATTGCATGTTTTGCTGGCAAATCTGCTGAGCTGACCTGGGCTGTTCTTTATATGAATTAGCATTACAGTGTTTAGCTGTAACATATTCATGGGAAATCATGTGCTTTGCACTTTGCAGCCTAGTAGCTTGCTTTGCAATTTGTAAGTAACAATGGGTACTAAATACATATTATGGGACTGAATGGACAGCCAAGCTGCAGGGGAAAACCAAAAAAAAAAAAAAAAAAAAAAAAAACCACAAAACAACAATAACAAAAACCCACCAGGTAAATAATTTTCAAAGGAAAATTTCCTATTGGTCTTCATGCTATGAAAAATGCAGACAGTTAGGAGTATTAGAACCTGGTCATGATGTCAATGCCTAGACATAACATTTTGAAAGACAGCAAAACGTATCCACAGCTTACTAAATGGTGGTCCATCATGCTTTTGTATAAATCCTATGAAGCAATTGCCAAGAAGTTTTACACTACTTAAATCAAGATTTATTGAGATCACAGGAAGGAGCCTTGTCAAGATAGAGTTCTTGTATGCAGTAAGAATCACAAAGCATACATTGTCACCCAGATCGTGAAAGGAAAAGATCTACATTGCTTTGCAAGAAGTCTTAGAGGCTTCATCTTTTTTTTTTTTTTCTATTTATTACAACTCTATTGAGGGGGAAAAAAAACTCTGAAATTCTTTGGCAGCAATTTCCTGCTCTGTAAAATATAATACACACTGAGCAGGAAAAAAAAAAAACATAAGAAGATTGTTTTTTTTGGTCTCCTGTTTTCAGAAAGGGCGTCTGATATTAATTGTGACATTTTAAGAGATTCGGTGATTATGTGACAGAGCCAGGTGTTGCTAATGGTGTAATAACGCTGCCACTCATTGGGTAACAGAAATATCAACATTGATTTGGCATTTACGAAATGAGAGAAGTGTTTTGAAAGAGTTTGTGTGTGTGTGTGTGTGTGTGTGTGTGTGTGTGTGTGCATGCTGCTTGTATACATAAATATGATAACATACCACATATGTACCTGTTTTTAGGTATCCAAACATAGATTTTAAAAAAATCTTATTTTTCTCCATATAATAAAAGTAAAAAATTTAACTTCTAAGAAATTATAAGTTCTACAATTCTAAAATTCATCCAGACCTGGATTTATTGATGATTTAGTGGTGACATGATGTAACAGAGTCAAAATGGTAGTTTAAGTACGAAATGAATTACACACTTTATTTCTATTAATTTGTTACTCTATTGAATATGCAGGCTTAAAATTGACAAGCAAATTAAAATGAGCTGATTTACTAAATATGACCAGGCAGATTACTGAAAACGCCATGTTTTACATTTCAGAGTAGATGGAGATTTAAATATCCATTTTTTTCTTAATAAATACTTTGTTTACTGTTTTAGTACTGTCAAAATGGTACTAAAAAGTTTTATAAAATGAGATACCCACACTCGTAAATTCTTATATTACTAGTTAATACAGTGCTTCAACTGGTAGGTGAAGTCTCAAAATCTCTTATGGCTGCATGCTACCTTTGATTTCTGACATTAATTCGACATTCACTTTTTTAAGGCCCAAATTACTTGGCCTTAGTTGCTTATATTTTAATGTAGTTGAATACTTGGGTATGCTTGGTAATACTGAATTACCATACAGCACTAAGACCCTACTCCTATGCCACACTGAACAGATATTTTGGAACATAAAATGCTGTCAAAATGGACTAAACTTAAAAAAAAATCCTACTCTTTGTATGGGATAGAAATTTTCTTTTTCCTGTTGGAGGAGAGGAAATATATAGAGCATCTAGAGGCTCGCACAACGCAGCAGTTAATACGTTAGTGTGTATATGTACTTACAAATTAGTTTCACTTAATTTCCCATCCTGTATAAACGGTGCTCACGACAATGGAAAACACATTTAATAGAACACAGACATCATTAATAATCTAATACTTCTAACACAGTACCCAAATTATAAATTAAAAGAAAACCAGCTTGGGAATAAAAATAATGTAACTGGGATGAGACCAATAGAGAGGGACAGGGTGGCAGCTAAGGAAAAGGTTAAGCCGTTTTCCCTCATCTTCCTTTAGAGGCAAACATGTCCACCCAGAAGCAAAGTATCTCAGAGACGTTATCCTATCTGTTCAGAATGTATGCTGTCGGTTTAACTTAAGAGGCAACTGGAGAATAATCCTCGCTAAACTGAGGGAATGGCTAGGAATAGCAGTGGCTTAGGGCTCAGGGTTTAGCCAAGGAGGCCATGGAAGAGCACGCTAATGATAACTCCACTGCAACTTTCCCACCTGGGAGGAAACTGGAATTCTCTCTCATCCCACCCCAACAAAGCCACCAAACAGAAACTTCTTGCAGTTTGATACTTCTGGTACTGGAGTGAATACATCTTTTCTGAGGGGTAACAATACAATAGACCACCATTCCCATTTTTTTTTTTTCGTTTTTGAGAACAGTCCAAAATGGGGGGAAGCGTCCTTTGCCACACCAAAATCAAACCCAAGCAAGCTTTTGTATGAAACAAAGGAAAAACAAAGCAAAGCAAAACAAAAGAAAAACCAAAAACTTGAGACGGTGAACACGCAGCAGAGTCAGAATGTTAGATGCTAGACAAAAATAAATCCTTTTCATTTATCATTTTTATAACTTTTATAAAATTATAAAAAGTAAGTTATGTGACTATTTGCTTTTTGCTTCAGGGACTCACGGGAAGGTGCAGCAGCCGCCTATGCTGAAGCCCAGCTGAAGCCCAGGGAATGGTGTTCTCCCTTCTGTTTACCCTTTGCTTTGGTCTACTCAGAGATAAAGCAGTAACTGTAACTGTATATTTTACATTTTTTTTCTCTACAGCAATCCATGATACCGGTCTACCACTTTAACAACAACAACAACAGAAAAGCAAAGCTCCTTTTTTTTTTCCCCCTATTGTGGTTCATTCAGCTCCTGTAAGGGCACGCACCACTCACTCACTTCATCTTCTTGAGATATCTCTTTTAGAGCAAAAAATAAAAGGAAAGGGAAGGCTAGGGTTGACTCTGTGAGACCCTTGTATTTATTCACACTTATTGTGCATGACTGTAGACTGGTAAATCATATTAGCAGCCCGTCTCCCCATCAAGCTGCTACTTGCTTTCCAGCCCTGGGAAGGTTCAACAAATCAACAGGAGCACGGAAAACAGAACATCAGTCTAATCTAGTGTTTAAGGTGAAGTTTTCAAACCCAATCTAAGAAGATCTTTAGAGCAAGCAACAAGCTGAAGGGCTCAGAAGGTGGCATTGACAATGAAGGAGTGTGGAAATATTGAGAAGCGCAGCACTTGTGCATTTTTAATAACAAGAGGGTCAACAAGGGCACAAGCTCCCTCCGTGCCAGGAGTTGCCACTGACTATGGAAATTGCCACACCAAGGCCATAAACGCTCGCAGTTCATCAGCTTTCTTAAACACCCTGAACCCCCTCCGTGGACCTTTAGTCTTGAATTAACAAACCAAAGCAATGAAAGAGGGTGCAGTCTGAATGGCTGGCATTGATCCCCAACTGTGTCAGCACTGCTACAGGCCCTGAAAATCTCTCTCCATTGTCAATAGAAATTGACAAACCTCCGCTCCTAAATAGTGCAGCTGAGCCGGGCGGGATCCACGCAGCTGTAAAGGGCTCTGCTCTTGGGGCCCGGGAGCACTAACAATGGAACAAGCATGAGCTCTTTGTCAGCCTCAGACTCGGCAATTTTCTAACAAGGATTAAAGTTGTTTCTCCGCAGAGCTGGTGAAAAGAGATTTAGCAACATACCGTGCTTTCTTCGTGCAAGTTAAAGAGAAGTAGTTAAGGAATGTCATTATTCTGTTGACTAGAGGAGATACAAAACAAATATATTAAATATGCACAACCCCCCCCCCCCCCGGCCTCATTTATAACATTTGGAGGATGATTCCATTAAGTATAACACTTATAGCCTGGGAACAAGCACTTCACATTTATTTTGGAAGTTTTATTTTTCAAAAGTCCAGCTGCTTGCCACCTGGAACGAGGTCTCAATACATACTAATGCACAATGCCTCCGGCCCCTCTGTGGCTGATATTCCTAAATCTGAATCACAAGACCCCATAGGGGTTATATATTGAGGCTGCTTCAAGCAAATGAATTCTGGCAGAATGTAGCTTCTGATGATGATGGCAAAGCAAAAATAGCCGCTTCGCATGGCCATAGATCTGCGGATGTGTTTTCTGCTTAAGTGTTTAGATTTCTATTGATTACGGATTGGCACAACTAGGTGGTATATTTCCATCCTTCTCCAGCTATGCTTGTCTCAATAGCTTAAAAAAAAAAAAGAGAAAGGAAAAAAAGAAGGAAGGAAGGAGGGAAAAATGAGGAAGAAAAGAGCATAGAGTAAGAAGGAGAAAGGGAGGGGGAAAGAGGGAGGAAGGAAGTAGGAAGGAGGAAGGAAGGAGGAAAGAAGAAAGAAAGAAGAAAGGAAGGGAGGAGGAAGGAAGAAAAAAAAAGGAGGAGGAGGAAGAAAGGAGGAAGAACCAACACCTTTCAGGGTACTAAGGTGGTGCAGAATGGCTAGATTCCCTGCCTGAGTGTGAGCAGTGTTTCTTCATTTATTCAAGAGAAGCTGTTTTAAAGAGCTCAGTCACTTGCTTGAAATGGAATAAACCCTACTAAATCTCATTTTAGGGAATGTAAACCTTAAAATCCAGTAGCTCGATTAAATTAATTTTTTTTTTTCAAATGTTGAAGTCTTTGGTATGAGTGAGAACTATAAACCACCCTCTAGGACCACTTAGCGGCTCTATTAGAGAAACAAAAATTTATAAACCCTGGTGTCCTACAGTTTTAGCTGCACACTGAAAACATGCACGCTCTATTGGCTATCCATTGTTACTTCTGCCAGCAGCCCATCTACTTAATGACTAAATTATGGTTCTATTTCACTCACTTTCCATGTCTAAACACTCAAATGCAAATGTAATATTAATGTAAATTTGATACACTAATGCCGTCCCCACCCCCAATTCAAGGCATCCCACCGAAACTATAGTATCCAGATTCACAGAACAGATCCCCAAACAGGATTTTAAATCTCAAGCAAGGCCATTTACAGATGTGTGTTAGCTTGGAAAAGGATGAAGGGCTGTATTTAACGAAAACCAAAACCAACGTATTACAACTGAAAACAGAGGATGTGTTCTACCCAACTGACACATGACAACGCTGTCAATTAGGCACAGAGATGGTCCAGAGTACAGAGTGTCTCCTGGCCATCGTAGCTGAGGGTTTGTGTTCATGCACTAGAGGAGAAACAGTCTCTGGGAAGGAGAGCAGAAGAAACACAGTGCAATCCCGTTTATCTATTTGCTCAAGTGAGCTGGCCTGATGAACTGTCAGTGCCTCAGTTTCTTTACCCATCTGAGGAGGTCCAGATTATATAAACTAATCTAACACAGTAGCTCTGTAGAGATGCTGGTCATCTGGGGGCTGGGCACTACAGTTCAAGGTAGAACACGCGCTTAGCATGCTTGAGACCCTGCATTCTAGTCCCAACAATGGAAAAAAAAAATATTGTGAAATCAGATTGATTGTTTCAGGAAAAGGCACGAAGAGTAAACTGAAAGAAAAAGTCAAATTATCAAATTCTCATTCTTTCAGGTTTTATTTATTTATTTTTTTGACACTGCCTAGATATTAATTTATTCTTTCACAATAAAGGAACGAGAAAGTTTTGAGTTCTAGCGCTTTCTATTATTTGTTGTTTTGTTTTTAATTCATTTTTCTCTCTTAATAAAATACACAAGAAGGAAACAATCTTATAGGGTATATAGCATTCAGTGAGTAGGGCTATAGAAGTCTGGATTATCACTTTCATTACTATTATTTTAATACTATTAATTGTTTTGAGACATGGTCTTCTGTAGGGTGGCCTTGAGGTCGCTATGTAGCCACAGGTAAACTTGAGCTTCTGATTCTCCCTTCTATACCTCCTGAGTGCTACAATTATAAACTGTGCCACCATAGTGCTGGGGGTCAAATCCAGAGCTTTGTGCATGCTAGGCAAGCACTTTATTATGTGAACTACTTTTCTAGCCTTGTACTATTATTATAATTCTGATTATAAAGTCATGGAACACTTCTTATATGAAGTACAAGTAAAATGAACTACGGTCAACTGTTAACATCGATGAAGAAGATGTTATTAACAATTTTGCATATTTACATATTAATTAAGTAGGAAACTGGATTTAGATTAAATAATTTACTTATTCAGAGCTATATATGCTATAAGATTTTTAATTTACATTTCGGCTCCAAAGTCTAAGTTTATAATTGTTACTGCATTTCTGTTTTGAAAACAAGCCAGCTTTCTGTACTGTTAACAAAAAAAAAAAAAAAAAAAAAAAAAAAAAAATTCAAATTCTTTAAGGCAATGTGAAGCTTCTATTATAAAAGTAAGAAAACAACCCCCTTGAATTCCTGGTGGCTGCGTTCATGACACAGTACTGTCCACAGATATAAGGGGTTCTCAACGATTTCAAAGATGTTCACCAGTTTATTGCAAGTTGAAGAGATCCACACTCCCAGATCCACACAACCATATCTACAAATCTGCTAATGTAATGTGCAATGTAAGGAAAGTCTCTGAAGAACCATATGCCCTTAGGATAATCAAATGACTGTTAGAAAACTCTCGGATAATCTTCCCTTGCAAAGTTTTATTTTATTTTATTTTATTTTATTTTATTTTATTTTATTTGCCCTATTGCCTAACATTTACAAATACAAAAAAAAAAAAAAAAAAAAAAAAAAACCCTAAAAAACCCAATAGCCCATTTTTTTAAAAAAGTGTAACAAAACAGTAAACAGAAAAAAGGTCTGCATAGGAGAACTCTATACATGTGACTTTCTGCATGTTCTGTTTGTTTCTTAAACACAGAACAGATGCTATACACTATTTGATGTTTTATAATCAGAGGGATTTTTTTTTTGTTTTAAGTATGACATAACAGTTGTTCTGAAAATGATAAGTCTTTCCTTTGCTACTTTATTTATTTAGACAATGGTCCTCATGAAGTTTAGGATGGCCTTGAACTCCATATACAGTTGAGGGTGACCTTGAACTCCTGACCTTCCATGTGCCAGGTTTATTTAAGGAAGAAAAAGGTAAAATGTGCCACCAGGGAGTGCTGGCATCTACTAGACACTTTCTGAATGCAGAAACAAACTTCTCTGTCATTGGGGTGCCAGAGTCCCTCCTTTTAAATATTTGTGAAGACTATAGGTGAGGAAGTTCTGAATTAGGTCCTCTTCAGCTCAGAGCAGAGGACCAGCTCCACACATTGGCAGGTGCAGAGGCTCTGTTTAGCTAACTGCTCTATAATTAATCCCAGAACCTCTTCATTCCAATGCCACCTAAAAGCCTCTCTACACTACATAAAGGGTATCAAAATCAATATTGTTTTATATTATTTACTATCTTAGAGTAGGCAGCTGCCTCTGTGTGTTTATTTTGTAGCTCTCCTGATGCTAAAAGGCTAGTTATTATTATGTAAGAATTAGTTATTCCAGTCTTCTCTGCCTAGGACCCAGTGATGGGAGCCACACTGGTTCGGTTACTATTTGCACCAAACAAATAAATGGTTTGGCAGAAATCAGTATGTTATTTAGTCATAATAGTGTCTGTAACAGTCCAGCACACAGAAATCATTTAAGAATGATATTCTTGGGTACTATAGCCATTTTCTTTTCTGGCTGGATGACAGTTTACACACTGTATATAAAATTTTAGTCTATATTTTAAATCAATAACGTAAGACCTAAAGAAGGATAATCTTCAGGAATTGCTACTAAAAGGTACAATCTCATTTCAAGAGAAGATCTAAGTGAAACATTCCAAAATCCAGTCTTCAAAGTACACAGGGAGTGGAGTAAGTGGCTGCCTTTATGCTTCTGTCTTGGTGCATTCCCACAGGGGGTGTGCAGCAAACCACGGAACCAATGGCTCTGCCTTATGTTGGGTTTCTCTGTGCCTTTGGTTTCTCAGCTTGCCAACACCATTGGACTGGAACTGGATTACCAACTCCATCTTCCTGGCTATATGTATTCATTTTAGTATTAAAGATCATCATTGTCTGCTATGAAAATTCTCAATTTTGTCCTGCATTGTGTTTCTATCTGTAAATATACCTGTGAATATCTACCCTAAAGATGAATATTGGGTATTCAGGGAATATTGGGTATTCTCTTTCTCTCCTAATTTATGCTTCTTATATCCTACCCAGGTGTTAATAATAATGATGATAATAATAATAATAATAATAATAATAATAATAATAATAATAATAAATTACACAATCTGTTACAAGTCTATTACAGGGTATGAGCAGCCCCAAAGCATTCACAGAACCTTACTTCTATTGCTATCTTTAGCCCCGGCAGAGTGTTTGGAACATAGCATACATTACAAATTTGTTGGCGGATTCTTCTTTCCTACTTGGAAATATAAAATGATATTTGTATATACAAAACAGTAGTAAGGCTTTTCTATAGAAAAATGACATTGTGCATCAGTCACTGCTGTTTTGAATCATGTTTTATTAATAGAAAAAGAATTTAATAGGGACCTATTAAATTGCTCCATTGGTAGAGGGCTCATTCTGCATGTGTGAGGCCCTGCATTTGACCCTTGCACTGCAAAAATCCAACAGGTATTAAAGTTGTTGGAGTTATCAAAGAGATAATTGTACTCATTTAAAGAAATGGTACATAGTACTAAAATGCAGCTTAAATGGTGACAGTCACTTCATGTTAGCTGATGATGAAGGGGAAGTATTACAAACTAAAACAATTTCCATGTGCACTCCTACATGGAGTTACATTAACACTGCTTGGTTAAGATGTGTTCAGCTTTAGACTGGCTTTAAGACTGTCAGCCAAGTATTACACTGTCTCTGCAGCATGCGTACAGGTATCTTGAGACCTGCTCTTCTAGTTGTCTGAGGCTCCGGGGCATCTCTGAAGATGGAGTTGGAAAAGCAACACGTCTGGGAAATGTCTATACCTGATGACTTTGTGAGCTGTTTCTGGTGCGGTGGAAGTGTGACTTTCTCTTTGAGGATGCATGAGTGCTCTCCTGGAGTTTGAGCAAAGAACCCAGGGAGGGTAGAGAAGGGAGACCATGGTGTGAGTTTTTGGTCTCTTCAGTTGGTGGAGAAACACTCAGTCCAGGTATGAACTATATTGGAACTAAATCTGTGGCAGTTTCCTCATCATCTACTTGAAACACAGAGAAATCACTACTATTTGGTAGATTGGATAGCTACCCAACTTTGTCCTGCATTGTATTTCTATCTGTAAATATATCTGTGAATATATATTTATGAAACAGTAAAACATTCAATAAGGAAATTAACTACTTCTCATGAAAATCTGTGTGCTCTTAAACTATAAACTCGTTTAGGGCAGGTACCTGGTTAGCATCAGGCTTCCAGCTGTTTGCACAGCATGATTTTTAGAGGTGATCAATAAAGGTAGGCTACATAAAAACAGCGTGTAAAAAGAGAGGTTGGAGCATCTTCTAGTTAGAATCCAACTACGTGTGACTAGGTTAGCATCTAACGTTTCATTCGCAATGTTCGCCACCCTTCTTTACACACAGCTCTTGAATTATGCAATAGATTTGTCTTCTACATTCTCTGTGTGCACAATATACATCTTAGGGAGTATTCTATACCAAGCAACCAGGGCGGATAAGGAGAGGCTAAGAGGAAAGTCAACAGAAAGAACTATAGTAGTAGAAGTAAGTTCAAGGAGATGGTACCGTGTACATATGGGAGAGCTGTGTAGAGTGCATATGTAGGAATAAGGTTTGAAGGAATCCTGTCCGGCCACATTCAGATACTGCATATTATCTCCACTCTAAGCATGACAGCAAACACCTTGAGAAATTTCAAAGCATAGCTATGACAATGATTAAAGGGCTAGGAAAGGGGCCTGTGATGAGAAGTTAAACAAATAAGGATTATTTTTCCAGGAGTAGACATCTATGACAGGTGCCTTAATAACAGTCTTCATGCATAGGAAGGATTATTGCTTAGAGGACGCTGGTCCCTGCTTTTTGTTCTCCAGTGAGAGGAAAGGGGAAGTTTAAAAGGCAGCATGAAGAATTTGGAAGATGTGAATGTTGGAACTTTCCTTTTAAAACCAAGTGAGTTGCCTACATTAAGATAGCAAAATTTAGATTTTGACCTTTTCTAGTAATGGGTTGAGATCAGGAAATATAGACTCTTGGTAAGTTAACTGTTTACAAGCATGCTTACAAGTCATTCTTAAAATTAGCTTTCTGAAACACCATTCAATAACTAGACTGAATGATGATTTTTTGCCAAAAAGGTTACTTTGTCTCACAGATTTTTATTTTCAAACTTGGATTTAGTTGATATTGGCAACCCAGCTGACACCGCTGAGCCCACTGGTGAATGATGCCAACCCTGCAGAGGGGGCTGCAGGGGGACATGTGAGGGAACTGACCCACAGAGAGAGTCCAAAACGCTACTACAGAAACTGGCCTTGAAGCCATGTGTGTTATCTGCTTATGAAGTTAGAATTGAAAGGAAGGAGAGTAGTTATCAGTTCTCTGCAATCACTGCACTGGTCAATTGGTAGAGATACTGGTCTTAGGGGAGCTGGGGCATTTCAGTAATAAGCCACTAGTGGCCAGATGCTGTGCAGGCATGCCAAAGGAGCTGTCAGGAGCCAGTATGTACCAGACTCTACATGCAAGTAAGTCTGACCCTCCAGACAAGCCTAAGGTGATAGAAGCAGGAAGCCAACACTAAGTTACTTTAGTATGGTTCCACATACGGCTTACTACCCATCCCTCACTGGTGCGTAAACTCAACACTGCTTTAATGTCTTGAGCAGCAACCCATCAAGGCTCTGTCGGCCGCTTCAACGTGGGCTAGAGATGTATAATTCTGCAAGCGGTGGGTGTGGTGTTTAGAAACATTTCTTCGACGTGAAAATCTTGTCACCTTCTGTTTGTCCAAGGCAGTCCTAGAACTGCTGATCCATCCTAAGGTATCAGCAACATTTCTTTCCTTTTTTTTTTTTCCTTATGCAGGCAAAAAAAAAAAAAAAAAATCTCCCATCAGTTTGCAAGTGCCCCCTCCCCTCCAAACTCCGAGCACAATTAAAGGTGAGTTCAGGCTCTGGTAGAAATCTAAGGAGCATCGGGCAAGCCGATGTACTGCTCAGCTTTTGAATTGCTTTTCTCCTTCTCGGTCCTTTTAAATGGTTTTCTATGGCAGGGGCATTTTTCTTAATTAGTCACAGCTAATTAGTGTTCTGGCATAGACGAGTAATCAGAAATGTCAGAACTGCAAGGCTACATGGCCCTAATCCTTTGATAATAATTTAGCCTCCTGGGAGGGCCCCAAGCTGCGGTAAGTAGTGACTGACAATAAGTAAAATTAGGCGGGCGGCAGACCATTAGGATAGAAAAATAAAAAGCACTACCAAACCCTGCTGAGCGCCATCAGGCAACTAACTGTACTGCCAGATGAGGTGCCTGTTTAAGCCTCTGCTGTTAATTAGCTGATTCTACCAGTGCCGCTGCAGATGTCCAGGTGCCTCATGCAAAGATGTGTGTTTCTGGGCATGTGCCAAGTGACAACTGTGGACCCTGATCACATTTCAAGAACTGAAGTTTAAGGAGTCCACGTATGTCCTGAAGATTCTTTTGAATTATCAAAGAAATAAGATCAACAAGCTACATTTTTTTCCCCTTGTTGAGTTTCTCATAGGCAATTAGGCACGCTTATCTCAAGTTTCCCTGGTTTGAATTCAGCTGCAGCTTAGATTCAAATGAGGGCCTTTGGCCTCCCTGAACAGTGCCCGGGCTTGCCAAAGCTATTTTGGCATACACTGTACATCAAAAGTGGATGCTTTTTCAATAAATTCTTACACTTACAAATAATAACATTAAAATGAGGATTATTCGCACAAGTGAAGAATACTGCTGCAATGTGAGAAAGCCTTTTAAAGCACAACGAATTCTGGGGGTTGGGGGGGGAGTGGTCAGAAGCAGGCTCTGAGCCATATTTATGGAGGCCAAGGAGACCTTAAAAGCACCTTTAAAGTGTTCAAACAGTGTCAGTGTTCAAATACAATAGGCAAAACAAGGCGGAAAGGACAGAACAACCTCTGGGAAACACATAGTTGCAGTAGCTGACAAGAGCAAGAGACTGCTTACAGAATCCAGACAACACAGTTTTAAAATCTACCTCTGGCACACAGTGAGGCAGGAAAAAGATGAACAGCATAATCATAGAAATAAATTTCTCCGGAGATCCTCAACAACCCCGCTGCACTTGGCAATTAGCGTCCTCTCTGCTGAGGAGAAGGGGAGCGGTTATGACACAGGGGCCATGGAGTGCTTAATTTTGGAGTATTGTTAGGAAACTCCTGGTCAGCCATAATGGGCCAAGACAGAAGGCTTTACATTGGTCTACTTTTTTTTTTCAGAGTAAACAGAACAGCGAGGATGATCTTTGCCAATAGAGATCTGTTGACTGAGGTAGACTACAACTGCCCAGTAATTTCAAGGCAAAAGATCACTGAATGAGGGAAGCTGCTATTTTTAAATTGACATTCACACATAGGAGATCTTTAGTAAGAGAATGGATGTGAGCAGACAGAGACAGTTTTCATTGGATTCAGTCTCACCCCAGACTCTTTATTAAGTGTCCTTATAGGAAGAAAAAGCCCTAACCAAAAGATAATGGTTTCAAATGTGTACTGTCAATTCTGAATATACCTGACCAAAGGTATCATGGAATGGAAGTTTTATCTACTGGGCAGTGTTTCTTTCTTTCTCTCTCTCTCTCTCTCTCTCTCTCTCTCTCTCTCTCTCTCTCTCTCTCGGGTCTTGCCATGTATATATAGAAGATCTATGTATCTATGCATATATCTATGTATCTCTATGTATCTATGTACAAATGTATGTATGTTTCTGTTTACCTTTCCATCATCTATAATCTTTGTATCTATGCATCTGTGTATCTATGTATTTATCTACCTACCTACCTACTTACCTATCCATCATCTATAATGTATCTGTCTATCTATCTATCTATCTATCTATCTATCTATCTATCTATCTATCTATCTATCCATCCATCCCATAGTAGCCTTGAACTTTAGATCCCCTGCTTCAGCCTTGTGAGGGCTGAAATTACAAGTATGTATCATCACACCCAGTTCAGGAGTCACTCTTATCTATGCTTTGCTGATTTAAATTGTTTTGGGGACATTCACGTAGTGACAAGTTGAATCTTTAAGTAAGTTCGGAGCAGTATTACTGATGTTACTGAGCATAAACTCTTGTACCAACACATTTAGGCAATGGTGTGAGAGTCTGGATAAAAACATCCTGAGCGTGTCTCCTCCTCCCTTATTTAGAAGTCCAGAGACAAGAGACTATGAACAATAGGAATAAAATTAATCTCATTTGGAAATCAGATTTCCTTGTGTTATTTTCATGTTTTGCTTTTTATGATACCACTGATAGGTTACCGAACCATTTATATAGTAAAATTAGTTTGGCTCAAAATGTTTAACTGAGGTTTGTTGTTTTCTTGTTGTTGAACTAGGGAAAATTCTTTCCATGCCATGCTTTTGGAGGTTAATCCTTTATAAACCTGTTTAGATGAGTATGACTGATTAGCTATCATTTAAAGAACTTCATTTAATTTTTATAAGACATCACAACAATGTTTTAATAAAAATTGCAAAGAGATGAATCTCCTCAACAATTAAGTAGTTAATCAGTTTATAACACAAGAGAATGCTTAATCTGCATGATTTGCCAATTAGATACTGCACCCTGGTGTGCCTTCAGCAACATGAAAACTAAAACGAGGTTGTTCAGGGGATTCCAGTTGGGCATGTCCAATAAACACACAAAGGTTTAGAGAACTGGGTAGTGTTGGGGTCCTGGAAAATAAGATGTGCTTTGGTGACTCTTCTCCCTCAACTCTAGTAGGAAACTAAAGCAGAGAGTATCCTAGTGGCTTTTACTGGGGGATGTCGGTCTTGATTTCTGTACTACTCAACTGAGAGAACTAGTATTCTCCATGCATGTTCCATGCTCTCTCATCATACAGAGGCACTTGTGGCTTGTGCTCCATGCCTTGAAGCCTGGTAAAGTGAGTAGACACTCTGCCTAGGAAGAATCATAGGCAGCATTAAACATGGATTGCCAGACCATGAGGTGTGTGTGTGTGTGTGTGTGTGTGCATGTATCAGTGCCACAGCCAACATGTGTAGTAAAGTACAACTCATGGGAGCCAGTTCTCTCTGTCTACCATGTGGCTCCCAGGAACTGAATTCTGGTTGTCTGGTTTGGAGGTAGGCACCTTTATCTGACCCACTGAGCCACCTTACTGACCCAGAGCTGTTCTTTAATATAGACTCTCTTTTCTACTTATCCACTGCACTTGCTATTGCATTTCAGCTAGGACACTTTGCTTTCATCTGATTAACAGAAAAGGATGAAAAATTGTCACCCTGTTGCAGAAGACTCCCGATGCAGCCAACCAAGTGATTTCTACCACCAACGCCAAATTAAAAACACAAACCATCATTGGACTGAGAATCTGGTTTTCAGAAGTGATTTGAAAATTTGGATGATTTTCAGTTTGTCCCTTCTAACTAAACTATTATGCAGAAGTCTGAAAATCACCAACACAATTACTGGCAGAACTGTGGTTGGAACTCAGATTTCTGGAATCCCAGTAGAGTCCTTGTCACAGAACATGACTTTATTATTTCAAATTTTGTTAAGTCTGAGGTATGAAACACAGGATTTCATGAAAGCATTTTGCAAAGAGACACAAGTTCAGAGTTTGAAGACACCAAAACCAAAATCATTTATTTTCTCTGACTAGAAGACCCTTTAATTCCAAAATAAAGATGTAAGAGGATAATAGCACATCACCCACAGTGTTGGAAGCATCTAGTTGGAGAAATAAAAATGGTAAAATTATTCTGAAAGCTTGAAGAGATAAGGGATGTGTGGATGTGTGTGTGTGTGTGTGTGTGTGTGTGTGTGTGTGTGTGTGTGTGTGTGACTGTTTTTCTGTCCACATGGTGAGCACATGGAAGTCAGAGGGCAACTTGCTGGAGTCAGTTCTGCCTTTCCATGTGGGTTCCAGGGACAGAATTCAGGTTGTCATGCTTGTGATCAAGTGCTTTTACCCACTCAGCCATCTTGCCAGCCCTTATATTTTGTGAGTTTTTTTTTTTTTTTTTTTTTTTTTTTTTTTTTAACTGAGCCTGGAGTTTGTGGATTCAGTTAGATGGCTGGATAGCTGGTCAGCAAGCCCCAGAGGTTGTCCTGTCTCTACCTCTACAGCACCAAGATCAAAGGTGCTCACCATTTGTGCTGGGATTTGAACTTGGGTACTCATGTTTGCGAGGCACTGAACCAACGTAACCATTTCCCCAGCCCTGAATTAGAGATGTATCTTAAACTCAGTTTTGTTTGTTACTAGCACAGTCCTGCCATTTATTTATATTCTGCAGAAGATGTTTCTCTTCTAAGCAGAAAGTGTTCTAGAAGTTTAAGCACTTACAGGATAAAAAAAAAAAAAAAAAAAAAAAAAAAAAAAAAAAAAAAAAAAAAAAAAGCAGCATACTGTTTGTACTAATAGTTTTTGACCTTTAGAGGGCACTTTGAATTTTTGGTACTTCAAGATTATAAACGTCTAAATTGATAATACTTATGTGTTTAGGGCTAATACATACTTAAACCATTTCCATTTTTCATATGTTTAAGTCAAGAAACAAAACTGCTTGTCTACGGAGTCGGGACAGGGATAGCAGCAGCACAGACAGGTCACACGGTCCAACACAGTATATGGCCATGCAGGAATCGTCGAGTTTGCTGCTGTTCTCATTCCTAGGTGTCCCAGAACCATAGGCACAAACCGCCATCCTTGTGCCTTAGTCAGTGGTACCATTGTTTAAATTGAGCTCTGGGACATTTCACTATGAATTAGGGGCAATTAAGATGTTTACCTGATGAAAAAGTATTAGAGGCCAAGGATATCTTAAAAAGTGCGGCAAGTTCCACAAATCCTTTGATAGCCTTTCTCATGGTTAGGGCACCATCTAGAAAGAAGACTAGGTACTATAACATATATATATTTTTTTAAGTGTCAGAGACACATTTAAATGAATGTAGGTCTTGCAGACTAATACTTTTTTTTAACATAGGATAGTGTTGGCATATTTCTAAACAAAGTGAATTTCATTCGGGTAAAAGGCTATCATTATTCTTTAAGTGTTGGGCCTTATATTAGATGATCATAATTGGAGCCCCTGGCATTTTACCAAGTTGGATAAGACCACTCCAAGTTAACACATCACAATGTGTGTGTGTCTGTGTGTTGATCTGCACCTGAACTTGGAGGGTTCCACTTGCTTTCTT
Organism: Arvicanthis niloticus; assembly: GCF_011762505.2. Classification (NCBI taxonomy): domain Eukaryota; kingdom Metazoa; phylum Chordata; class Mammalia; order Rodentia; family Muridae; genus Arvicanthis; species Arvicanthis niloticus. The sequence goes on along the minus strand of NC_047672.1, from coordinate 39,126,649 downwards.
TTATAGGAAGTAGTATAATTGGAAGAGTGAAAGTTTGCCACTCTGCCAGACTACTATTGTTCTCTTCAATCTTTTATCTGTAATAGGCTATGGTTGTTAACAGTGCATTTTGGGTCATTATTTTCAACTGTTTCTTGACACCTAACAATATTATTTTAAGCTCCAGCCAAGTAGATTTCCAATAATTATATAATGTCTCTCAGTAATGCTGTTGCTTAAGCTACACATTCTACTTTACCTTTCAACACATACTTGATAACCTCTCATTTACTAACTGTAATTGAGGCAAATTCAGCCCTGGCTAATTAGGGGCTCTTAGTACCCCCTCATATATGCTATTCTCAATGACATACCAATAGAGTCAGGGTTCATTTTCATTTTTAATTAAAGTAATAAATATGTGCAACTTTAAATAAAATGGAATGTTTGAGGACATTGCAAATGTTGTACAAATAACAAGTCCAATGCTCTACTGTGGATGTACAAAAATGAGAATTTCCTGACTAAAATAGATGTTTAAGATTCAGGAGGAAAGAACAGATAACAGGCAATTAAGGTACTGTGTGAATGTTGGTTGGCCTTCCTGGATCTGCTTCAGTTAGCTCTGATAATTATTGAAGTTACTTACACAGCCTTCTGAATTTCAGCCACTGAAGAGGAGTTAAGGTTGGGGATATCTTTGAGGTGAAAAAATTTTCTACATTTACTTAGGTGACCAAGACAAACACCACTGAAGATCTTTAGAAAACAACCCTGCCTTCCAATGATGCTTACATCTAGAGGGACTACTTGCAGAATGGTTCTACCTTGTTTCTCCATGAAATATGTATATTCTCCAGCTAGAAAGAAATGTGACAGAAATGGCATTAACTCACTCTTCTTCTGTTCAACATTTCTGAAAATTACCACATAAGCAAAAAAAAAAAAAAAAAAAAAAGTAAGAGAGAAGTTGGAAATAAAACATATGCCCGTCAACTCAGAGCAATTCCAAATGGAAGCAGAAGTTGCTAATATGGTTTCAGTATTTTGTAAAAGAGCCAGCTGGATAGATGATAATTTTTCTACCCCTGCAGGGCATCAAAGCTTTTAGAAAATCATTCTCTTCACACATATTAACACATAGCTTATTAAAACAGATGATACTTTTATTGTAAAACGGCCTGGAAACATAAAGTCAAGAGAGTAAGGCTCACTTTGACCACCCAGTCATACAAACAGCATACACGGACACGACAGACCATGGCGGAGACGATGATGTAGTGGGACCTTCTGCAACTGCACAGCTGAAGTGTCACCATGAAGCCCGTGAATTGCTGTTATGAAAACATTTGCAGTAACTTGCATAATTAAATGAAACTGCCAGAAAAGCATTTCTAAAATGCAGAGAAGATGCATGTAAATACACTCCAAAGGAAACACCTAATTTCAGAATCAGCACTCAGGCATGTTGTCCAATCCTGTCACTAGCATGATACCATTTCCTTTGGACTGAGAGCTCCTAGTTGTGAGTGATTGACAACACTGATATTAAGTCGAGTGCTTTCTTAGTTACCTGTATAGTAAATTGATCAAGTATCTACAACTAAACCCCCATCCCTAGTTGTTATGCTTAAAGGAAGACCTTAGTACTGACAAAAATAATCACATATATTTTTCACACACACCAATATTTTAAATCAAGATAAAAATGTTCAGTGACCTGTGGCAGCTACTTACATCAAACAGCTTTTCTATATACATCTCTTCATTGACTTTTTCTCGAAGAATATCCTGGTTTTGCCGAACAAACATAATGTAGGTGTCTGCCAGGTCCATTCCTGGTTTCTGTTGTATGGGAAAAGCACATGGAATAAAAAAAAAGTCATTTTTCATTTCTTAAACTTTTATTTAATGAGTTTAGAAGTTTTATTTTTTTAGGAAACAATTTTGATAGCTGTTTAAATTGTTCGTTCCTGTGAAATATATTTAGACCGAATCAATGATGACTGACTCGTCAGAGTTTATCACAGATCTTCACTACTGAAAACCACAGCTATTACTGTTAAGATGACTGGGAATACATGGGTGCAAGCTCATGAACATTTTTAAAAAGAGCTTTATTTGATTTTAAATTATTTGTATGTCTGTGCTTGTGTGTGGGCATGTGTAGGTGAGTGTGGGTGCCCTCAGATACTAGAGGTGTTGGACTATCCTATTGCTGGAGATCACAGGCAATTGTGAGCTGCCCAGCATGGGTGTTGGCAACTAAACTCAGGTTCTCTGAAGGGTAGAATGTAACTATTAACTGGGGAGAAATATCTCCAGCCTCCTGTACATATTTTTGTTTTCAAGAATGGGTATCTTGAAAAGACAATGTGTCAAGAATTATAAATGAGAGCAAAAGAAAATTTCTCAATGGAAATACTATTTCTTAATTGGAAGTATTATACAACTGACTTTTCATTACCTGCTATTGGCTTATCAGTGATATGAAAACTGCTAATTGTCCTACTTTTGTCTCTTTTGAGTACTGTGGGTGTTCAAGGAATACAAAGTCAATGTTATTTCATTAAGGTTAGTAATACTAAGAAACTTGGGGAAGCAATACAAAGTAAAACAAAACATTTTTGGATTGTCTGTTGCTTGTATTCATTAACTTTCCTATACTATTTTATAGATTTATTATGTTACAGAAATTCAGTGAGGATATCAATAAATTTGTGTCTCATGTAGGACCAAAGAGATGAACTAGCTAAATTATCTAGTATTTAGTATTTTCTCCTGTTAGAAGGGGCAGGTTGGTTAGCATCATTCCTTCTTGCTATAGACTTTAAAAAAAAAATAGGTTGAGGATCAAATCTTCATGGCTGCCAAAGACATTTCCTTCTCAACTTATCATTAGGTCTTTCTCAAGTTTCTTATGCTAGGCTGACTGATGGAAAACATTACTTACATCACTTACATCTGGGGTTGACTCAACCTGCATTGAATTATTTGGTTAGTGTATAACATTAGTAAGAACATAACAATAGAACTGATGGCCAAGTCAGATAAGTTAAGCTTACACGGTCTCGTGGACATAGGATGTGCTTCACAGCCTTTACTATTAGCCTTCATGTACAGAAGTGAACACTGATAGAAAATCAGGTCAAAGAGGACATGAGCTATTTAACTCTTACTGTTTCTGCAAAAGCAGCACAAGGCATAGCCCTGACCAATGATAACATGGTAGAGCATCTCTTTACGAGGGAGACTCTGCTACTTTATGCTTTTTTTGTGGATGGTGGATTGATATTGTATATGGCACAGACTGTTTATCTTAAACCATTGCATTTATAGGTACCAGGCTATTGGATTTCAGTGATAAATATCAGCCTTTTGTTAGATGCTTATTTTTCTGTGCTTAAAAACAACTGTTTTTGTTGTTGTTGTTTTGTTTTGTTTGCTTGTTTGAGACAGGGTCCCCTATGTCCCAGGGGTTCTTGAATTAGCTATGTAGTTAAGGCTCACTTCTGACTTCTGATCCTCTCTGCTTCCATTTCCCAAGTGCTAGAATTAGCATTGTGTAGCATCATGCCAGTGTCTGAGGTGCTGGGAATGGAATACAGCGTTCTCTGCATGCTAGGCAAACATTCTTTCAACTGGGCTATACCCCCATCCCTGATAACATAAATTCACCTTAAAGTACGGAGAACAAAAACTCAGGAGTTTTTACAGTCGGAACTCTGATAAAACTAAATTACATTGAAATCTAAAATAACTACTTATACAAATGTTCTCACAAGCATCTCCTTTAAGAGCATCCATATGCAGTGTAGGCAATACACGGTCAACCTGGTGGGGTGGGGGGTGACTGAACAAACCCATTCCTTGCTTTTCTGTATAATCCTCATAACCAGTGTTTGAAAGTATAAATAACCACAAGGATAATGACCAAAAATCTAAGTTGCTTTTATTTTGGGGAAGTGAAGTTTATACACCAGTTTTTCAAGTGAAGAGGTGGGGGCCATTTGCTCAGATTACCAGCTGTGGGTTCCACAGAGGCAAAAGACCCAAATGGTAAGTATTTTTTTTTTCCAGTGCCTCTCAAACTTTGTCAAAACACTGAAAACGAGAACCTTCATGAGGCATGCTGCCACGGAATGAAAGTGACACGAGGCCAGTGTTCTTTACTTACTACTGAGGGAGTTCAGCGTCTGAGTTTCCCTGCAGGTGCCTGCAAACAAGAAGCTAGGATACCCAAAAATAGCAAGGCACACCAAGCAAAGCTGGCTACACTTGATCTGAAGGGGAGGCTTGCCTTGCCTGCACCATGTCTCCCTACCCAAGCCCCCCACCTCCTTTTAATTTCCACCTCAGAAAAGAAAATGATGCTTAGAAGTTTAATCCAATCAGTCACTCCCCCCTGGCAGACTCACTGGAAAGCAAGTTATGGCCAGGTAGAACGGGGGAGTCGTGGCTGGCCTGTTTACTTTCATAGACATTCCTGTGTTCTTGAACTTCATAACACACTGTCCAGGAAAGGTTTATCTTTCATCAACCCAAACCAGCAAGCACTCTGAAGCTCAAACATAAAAGAATTCTAGATTTCGGTCCCTCACTGGCAGGCTCCAGGAACAGAATGCTCAAGTCTGAACTCTGAAGGGAGTTCCACAACTTTGTAGGTGTGTGGAGACAGGCTCGTCCAAGTTTGCACTTTCGAAATCGCATTTTCTTCTCTTTTGGCAAATTAAGATGTACTTGCTTGGAAAATAAGGCCTAGACTTCTTAACGCCCCTCATTAGCATTGCTCCTGCCTCCATCTTGGCGCTGTTTACCTAGTCTCGAAACTGTGACATCTGGGAATTTCACACCTAGTGAATATATTTTCATGCAGTTTGTGGCATGAGACTATAATCATTAAAAGAATATACACAAGAAAGAGTGTAACTGCAACACCTGGTGACACGTTCCAATTAGAGTTATAGTTCCTTAAAACACTTTATCCTTCATTTGGTGCACGAAGGGTAATTATCTCTGATAAATTGCTGAAAAAGATGCAATTTTCCTTTTAAACAGTTTCTACCTTCAGTAACAAACGTGTTTGGATAGAAGACATTATCGCTGGCTCAGGGCTCCTTTGTGCCAAGGCTCTTGTTACGTGGCATTGGAATTTACACATTTGAGAAGTCACTGCCTCTAGACACACCATTAACTGTTATCTTATGAGTTAATGCTTTAACAAGCCTGCAAGCTAAGCACTCTGGTGGTAGCTGTTTGTGTACGGTTTGGAACATAGATGAAACTAATGTTTGCATCTGCCCTGTGGAGGAGGAGGAGGAAGAAGAGGAGGAGGAAGAGGAGGAAGAAGAGGAGGAGGAGGAAGAAGAGGAGAATGAAGAGGAGGAGGATGAAAAGGAGGAAGAAGAGGAGGATGAAGAGGAAGAGGAAGAGGAGGAGGAGGAGGAGGAGGAAGAGGAGGCAGCTTCAAATTCTCGCTCAAGCAGGTGTGCCTTCCGACTCCACCAGAAGAGTACCCTGTGAAACTTCAGTGATGTTGAGCCCCCAAACATTTTTATCAAGAATATTGTATCCTACAGAGCCATGTTTAGAAATCTTTCCTCTATGTGTAATTAAATTATAGGATCCTTAATGAATATGAGAAAATAACAATTAAAAATCACATGGTGTGCACTCTATTAAGTATAATTTAGAAATATAAATTTTTTTCCATATTTCCAATTTAAACCTTCAGTTTACTACATACACTTCCTCACCTTGCTTATTAGGGTAGCTTCTCCAAACATAAAGAAGAATTCCTAAATTAATCTTCTGATCAGGAAAGGCAAATTTTGGCCAACAAAGCTATATAGTAAAGGGACATTAAGTTATAAAAGACTCCCTCATGAACTTTTTTTTAAGTTCATGTTATAAAAGACTCCCTCATGAACTTAAAAAAAATCCGTATCCATGGAGGGGGGAATTGGGTTCTTCTGACATCAGTTGCATAAGTAGCTGAATATGTCAGTGAGTGAATGAGCTAGGCTGCATTCTCTTGCACTTTTTTTTTCTCCCAAGCATTAATTACTGGTTAACCCAGCAAGAGGAACATACCACTTAAAAAGAGAGAGAGAAAAAATTCCTTGCTAATTACATGCTGCAAACGCTCTTACTTCCTGCTGCTCTAGCTAATCCCACAGGTGCGAGCATTCACTTTCCCATTCATGGGTAGGTAGGTATGACAAGGCAGTCATTTTTCACAGTGACAGATTTACATGTAGAAGAAGCTGCTTAACCTTCCACTGGAGGTTAACGATACCCTATGCAAACACTGTCATGATGGGCATCGGTTTAACAGGGAGACACATTTTCAAATGTACCCTTCCTGTCTGAAAGATTAACTAGAAGGTACAGTGTAATTGACTTAATTTAAGAGTGTACTTTTCAGATCCTAAAAAAAAATCCAACATAAATCTTGCTTAAGAGAAACAATCATGTGTGAAACTGCTATCCTTGTGTATGATGATCTGTATGTTTTATAAATAAAATACCCACATTTGGTTCAATACTACCACTGACAACATGAAAGGCATGAGACATAAGCTTAGCTTTGGGATCTGAAAGTATGGCAGGAACCATTTGTAGCCCAGCTCAGGCAGGCAAGGCTAAATAATAACTTAAAAACTGATTAACAGGGGACATTCAACTGTCTTGGTAATTGTTTAAAAAAAAAAACAGCTTTTAACTGCTTAATGTATTTATATCATTATTTTGGCATTTACACACCGATTTCTGTTTTGTATTTCAGTGAAAAACATTCTACGGCATTCAAAAGCATTTAGTTTTGAATATATGTTCTCAAATATTTTAAGAGAATAGTTAAGTACTCCCGTGATGATACCATTTGAAAAAGTAATTTACTTGTATTAATGAAGTAGCACAATTATATTACACGTATGTAGAAAGCCAAAGGGAACAGAGTCAAACTCTTCAAACTAGATGGTATATGTTTATCTGTAGAGAGAGGACTAGCTTATGGAAGGGGGCAGGGGGATGAAATTTAAATAACAAAATTTATAAGGATGTGTTTCTTTCAAGATTTTGAAATAAATTTTCTATTTTTTAAAATAGTAAGACAAATGTTATCTACTAATTAACATATGTGAGGCCCTAGGTTAGGTCTCTAGCAAAACACACACGCACACACACACACACACACACACACACACACACACACACACACAATATCATGTGTGAAACTGCTATCCTCATATATGATGATCTGTATGTTTTGTAAATGAAATGCCCACACTGGGTTTGACACTGCCACTGACAAAGCGAAAGGCATGAGACATAAGCCTTTATGAGACACGCATACCACAAACACACGAATGAAAAAAAATCTGAATTAAGGATGGCACAACCTTAAAAAATTTCTTCCAGACTTGAAAGATGTAACAAAATATTTTAAGAATGTGCACTTTAGGCAGTCCTGGACTTCTGAGGCAGGACATCCTTTTACTGAAGAGTGTGCTCCGAAGGCCTTCTGTGTACTTTCCTAGTCGTCAATAAGAGTCAGAAGCCTCCCACAAAGTCTGAGAGTCCCAGACACTGGGATGCCCTATGTATGAAGCAGCCGTAATGGAAGTGCTCACACGGGTTTCACTCACATGAAATCTCTGCATCATTTTGTTTTAAAGAAGTGACACAATTTATATTCCAGCATGGCTAGCAACAGTTGTTCTGAGCACGTGTGCGCTTATAGGTCAGCATTTTTGGTTTATTGCTGGAGGAAATCTTTCCAAGAGAAGGTTATTTAAAATACTGAAAGAATGCTATGGTTGAGGCACCTAAGCTCTTCCTCTCCAGTGCTTGCATGTTCACTGGTGTCGCCCTTATTCAGGTCTTGTTTAGGCAGCCACGTAGAAAAGCCAAAGAAGTATAAGCAACCAAGGAATGCTGATGGCTGGAGAAACCAGCTTTTCCAGGAAAGAGCCCACCAACTAACTGTCCAATATCAATTGGTGAGCTCTGAAATCATATACATACAGGTAACCTATGGACTGAGCAGGTTGTGTTTATATACTTAGGAACACATGCACACACAGAGGGTTTTATATATACAGACATATACATATACACATATACACACAGATATGTTTGTATACATACATATACAAACATATGTGTGCATACATACATATACTTAGGAATATCTATCTATCTATCTATCTATCTATCTATCTATCTATCTGTCTATATGTCTATACACATACTCACATATACATAAACAATTTTTTAAAAAAGAGGCCATGAATATGAGAGGGGGTGTCTAAAAGAGGTTGGAGGGAGGAAAGGGAAGAAGGAAAATGATATAATGATATTTTAATTTCAAAGAATAAAAATGCATTAAAAGCAAATAATTAAAATGAAAAAAGTGAATAATGACTGGAAATGAAATGGCAAGGAAAGAAGGTAGAATGAATTTCCCACTGAGATTTTATGAATCACTATGCCTGTGAAGCGGACATCACTACTCCCTGCTCCATACCCTGGTGAACACATAGGCCCTGCCAGGGAAGGGTATTCCCCAACACCTCCCTGGCTCTCCTTCTGCTGTAAAGTACTGAATGTATAGGTGAACTCATCTAAATAATAAACACTATCAGAAACACATACATGAAAAGGGAAGAGCACAGTATCAGTGATATATATATATGTATATAAATATATATTTATATCTATATATAAATACACACACATAGAACACTGACATTTTTGTATCTACATACATTGATAGTTTTTAAATATATCTACATGTATAGATGTATGTACATATGTATATACACATATATATTTGTGTGTATGTATGAATGTGCATTCTAGTGTATGTGGATACTAGTGGTCTACTATATGTAGATACCAGAGGACAGTCTCTGGTATATTCTTTTTCAAGAACTATCAATCTGTGGTTTTTTCCAGTCAGGGTGAGTCAGTGTCACTGTACCTGGGTCTTTCATGCGAGCTCTGGAGAAGAAAACTCAGGAATTCATGCTTGCATGGTAAAGAGTTTACTAAGATCTTGCCCCTGCCCTGATCTCAGATACTTCAAATATGCCCTACAAATACAAAGCAAGCTAATATATTACATGGCTCTTCATAAAGGCCCCGTGATATGACACAGAGATGACACTAGTATCCTCAGAGCAGAGAAAGAAAAGTGGGAGCCACAGGTGTGGCAGTGATAGCAGCCCAAGGAGGGACCTGAAACTGGATGCTGGACTTTATGTCATGTCACATTTGGGGAGATTTAAGATTACACACATTTGGTAATGAGCATAAAGAGTGTTTGAAAGGATTGCTACTGAAGAGAACACTTATACTGAACTGGCCATCTTGTCTGTTATACGCAGTTCCTCTCAGGATAAACACACTCCTCTCCCTCTCCCACTTTATCCTCACAAGCTACTGTTTCCAAGTTTCTTGGATGAAACCCTAAACTACTATGGCAGCTTTCTACAGGAGAGGTAAAACGGTGTGCTGTTTTAAAATTTCTTATGTGATCTGTCCCCAGTAATACAGATACAATCAATAAATGCCAATTTTGTAGAATGTAGCCACTAGATTTTATTTTCTAATCAATGGTAATGTATGATAATAACTAACATTTACTGAGTACTAATTGCACTCTAGGAAGCCTGGAAAGTACTTAGTCACAATAAGCCTGGAAGAGGTATAATTATATCTTCATTTAATAGACAAAGAAATTGGTGCCCAGGGTTACACTGATATTATAAGCTGAGTGTTGGAGGGAGAAGCCAGGCACAGGCAGTCTGGCTCCCCTAATGAACCATGACACTTGATTTAAAAAAAAAAAAAAAAAGATACCCAACACTATTGTTTCAAATGATACTGTACAAAGGTTTTTATTTATTATTTAACTTTGTATGTTTGTTGCGTGTGTATGCTCCTGAGAATGACTGGGGCTTCTTCTTGCCACAGTGCTCCTATGGAGGCCAGGGGACAATGGTGGGCATTGGTTCTCATCTTTGACCTTCTTTGAGGCAAGGCATCCCTTTTGGTGTTCACTGTTGGATATACCAGGCTAGCTAGCCCACATTCTTCTGGAGATTTCCATCTCCCTGATTCCATCTTGCTGTAGGAATGTTGAGATTATAGACAGGAGCTATATCATATCTGGCTTTATGTTGGCTCCAGAGATCCAGACTGAACCCAAGTTCTCACACTTGAGAAATAAGTGCTTTTATCGACAAAGGCATAGCCTAGTCTCCCATGCCTTTCTAATTTCCATTTTATTACATTTTAGCTAATTTATTGTGTATACATGTGTTCATGTGTATTTGTGAAAGGTGTGTGCATTCACGTGTAGGGGTCAGAGGACAACTTTTGGGAGCTGGTTCTCTTTCACCTTCTGCATTCTGAGGATTGAACTCAAGTCATCAGGCTTGGTTCCAGCTGCCTTTAACCACTGAGTCACCTTGTTGCCCTTCCTGACACTGAAAACATATAGTGCTTTTAGCTACATCTTACCTATGCCATGGATTGGCATAATTTTTTTTAAATTAATGTGTGTGTGTGTGTGTGTGTGTGTGTGTGTGTGTGTGTGTGTATGCCTGTGAATGCAGAAGCCACTGGAGACCAGAGGTATCAGATCCTCTGGAGCTGGGATTACAGGCAGTTGGTAGCTACCAGACAAGCATGCTGGGAACTGAACTTGGATATTCTACAGGAGTAATCATGCTCTTAACTTCAGCAGTGTTTCTCCTACCCCAGATGGGCGATTTTAAAAATTGTTGTTAACTTTAGTACACATAGTACTTCAATGCTACCAAGCTTTGGTTTGGGCCTAGTGCTCGCTTTATAAAGCCAATGTAAACAGTGTCCTTTTGGTCCTGCATTTAACATCTGGCTGACACTCTTACATCTGTGTTCCTTTCTTCTAGGAACTGCGACTGCTTATTACCACAACTATTATTATTTTGTTTAAAAAAAAAAAAACTTAGCAAACTGGGTATGGTGCTACACGCCTATGTTCTTAGAACTTGGAAGGTAGGGAGTATGTGGATTAAGATTTTAAGGTAATCCTCAAATACAATGAATTTCAGACCAACCTGGTTTACATGAGAACCTGTTTTATAGTCCCTCCAAATTTCAAACCATCTGAAATCTTTGCCAACATGAACTCTCTACAGCTCTATGATGGGATGGTGAGGTGCATCTGCTAAAATTATGCTCATGACATGCAATACTTAAGCTGCAAAATTTAAAGACTTGCCCTCTCTCCTCTTCCTCACCCATTTATCCTGTCCAGGGAAATGCAGCCTTGGCTGCTCCACAACTTGCTGGGATAAAACACATGCACCACCATTGCTGACTCAACAATTTCTCTTCCTCATCCTCAACTGTGTGGTACTTTCAAGCGAGTAGGTCTTGGGAGCATGAATCTCACTCCCCCTTTTAGAATATAAATATTTAATTTTGTAGGTAATTTTTATTGTATCGTCAAACTGTTTTTTACTGATTTGTTTTCAAAACAATTTCCAGCAAGTGGCAGCATTGTGAGAAGGCATTATTCTTTCACAGATTTTTTTCCCCTAGCATTTATCTTCTCATCATCCCCTGGGGGATATCTTTCTCTTTCTCTTGGAGGGACTTAAACAGATACTCAGAATTCAAAGCTTGCCATAGGAATAATGCAAATTCTATAACTTCTTCACTCATTTTATAGAAGACTAAGCTGAGGTCACTTAAGTAAAAGTCCATGGCCACACAGTTAATCCAACTGTCCAAGGCCACAAAAAACTGAATTAAAACAGCCATTACTAAGTCCTAGGCCAATGAATTAATTGTGGGTACCCCCAGTTGTGTAGGTGTAGGTGTGTGTGTGTGTGTGTGTGTGTGTGTGTGTGTGTTTGTGTGTTGAGGTCAGAGAACAACATGGCAAGGTCAGTTCTTTTCTTCTACCATGTGGGTTTTAGTGACTGGATTCAGGACTTTAGGGTCAGTGGTAAGCCATCTCTCCACCCCCACTTGTCAACTTTTTAAAGTTCAACTAATCTATACCTTCCATAGACCATGTTTTTGGTGTTGTATCTAAATATTCATTGTCAAACCCATGGTCCTCTATATTTTCTTTTATATTTTCCTTTGAAGGATACATACTTCTTTTTTTCTTTTCTTTCTTTCTTTCTTTCTTTCTTTCTTTTTTTTTTTTTTTGGTATATGGTTCTATGATGTCTTCATTTTTTTTCATAAAAATGGAGCCAGTACCATCCTTTCTCTATAAATTTTTCTTAAAAGACCAGTTCAGATAGATAGACTTGCTGGAGCATGAGCATAAATAATAATAATAGCTAGCAGGACCTCATAATTTTAAAATTAATAGACATTTGCAATAGAATTGCAAGGTCAAGATATGAGGGAAAAATTCATCCACTGACAGTTGCCCTCACCAGGACACCTCTACGGGACAGATAGCTATGCTCCAAAAGGTAACTTAGTTGGGAAATGACCATGACACTTGAAATTCTTCTACGACAGTGATAGGTATGTTGGGGAGCGTGGGAAGGGTCACCATAACATTGCTTAATTTGGCATGTCTACATTCCTTATTCTCAGACTCTGAGCTGATGGAAGTTTGGGATGTACATTTCATTAATAATGCCCATGGTTTGATACACATGAAACATAATCTTATCAGTGGTTTCAGTGAAGACTTAGGTTTTTTTAATTTTAATAGTAAGAGTTGTTCAGATAATACATGCATTTGAATAGCACTGAAGCTCTTGGGGAGAGGAGCCGGGATAAAGAACAACAAATATTTTAAGAACTTCCCTGATGAAGGAACAGCAGAACTAGGATTAACAGGCAGAATTCACAGAAAAGCAGGTCAGTCCATCAAACTAAGAGGAGGCTGCCTAACAGCCAGCCTGAAGTCACTGGAGTAACAAAACATAGCTCAGAGGATCTTTGAGAAAGATGTCAAAGGCTGATCTTTTTGCTCTGAGGAGAATGAATGAAGCACTTTCTGCCTCTCTCAACTAAGATTTTGTGATGTAATGAGGATCTAGTTCATAGTAAAATTGAAAGTTTCAAAAGCTACAGAGATACAAATAATGATGATATCCTATTCTACTTAAATTCAAGATAAAAATGCAAGCTAATAAGATGCATAAGTAGTCCAATGAAGTACCCATGTGTATGAAGGCCTGCCCTTCTGGAGACAAAATATAAAACTTTTTCCTTAATTTTCCTATTATCTCCTTTATGCATGTATTTACCCCTATTTATTTCTCAGCACCGATTCTAAGTACAAGAATGATACAGTGGGAAGCCTTCTCTGAGAGTCATTCTATAAGTAACACGTTCCAAAGAAACCCCGACAAACGTCAGGAACACCCAGCTTAGACATCACCCTGCCTTATTCTTGCCAGGTTGTTCAACTGGGCCACAGCCAGCAGAGAGGAGCCAAGGAGGTCCTTGGTTCCACCTGGGGCACAGCAAGCACAGGTGAGCAGTGTGCTGTTCCCTGAGACCCATTGTCAGAACCAAGGCTTTGCCTGCCTCCCCAAAGAGTCCAGTTGGCATCAGGACACCATTAATAGAACAAAATGGCAGCCTATAGAATAGAAAAAGATCTTTACTAACACTATATCTGACAGAGGGCTAATATCCAAAATATATAAAGCACTCAAGAAATCAAATACCAACAAGCCAAATAACCCAATTAAAAACAGGAGCACAGAGCTAAACAAAAAATTCTCAACAGAGGATGCTCTAATAGTTAATTCAAGAAGCACCTAAAGAAATGTTCAATACTCTTAGTCATCAGGAAAACACAAATCAAAATGACTCTGAGATTCCAGCTTATATACGTTAGAATGGCTAAGATCAAAAACTCAAGTGACAGCACGTGCTGGTGAAGGATGCAGAGCAAGAGGAACAGTCCTCCATTGCATGTGTTGGTTCTCAAAAAATTGGGACTAGATCTCTTCAAGACCCAGCTATACCACTTGATGGAACAAAAGATGTTCCATCATACCACAAGGACATTTGCTAAACTATGTTCATAGCAGTTTTATTTTTAATAGCCAGAAAATGGAAACAACCCAGATGTCCCTTAACTGAAGAACGGATAAAGAAAATATGGTGCATTTACATAATGGGATACTACTCAGTCATTAAACACATGGACATCATAAAATTTGCAGGCAAATGGATGGAACTAGAAAATATCATCTTGGGCGAAGTAACCTAGACTCAGAAAGACATGCATAGTATGTACTCACTAATAAGTGACATTAGCTGTAAAATACTGGGTAACTATGCTACAATCCACAGATCCAAAGAAGCTAAGTTACAAGGACAGACCAAAGGAGGATGTTTGAATCTCATATAGAAGGCAGCATAAAATAGACATTGGAAGTGAATGGATATAGGGAAGTGGATGAGATAGTGAACAAAGAGGAGAATGGGGTGGAGATCAGGTATGGGGAGAACCGGCTTGGGGGTTAGAGGGGCTGAGAGAGAGAAGAAAAATGAGTGGGGGGCATTTCTGGAACTAGCATGAGTCCTGGGACAGGGATTAGGGTTAGGCTCCTGGGAGGATATGGGTGTGACCCTAGTAAAGACTTCTAGCAGCAGGGGATATGGAGCCCAAAATGGCCACCTCCTATAGCCAGGAAGGGCTTCCAGAGTGGGGAGGGGAACACCAAGCCACCCACAAAACCCTTGATCCAAAGTTAGCCTTGCTGACAAGATGCGCATGGATAAAGATGGAACAGAGATCCAGGGAATGATCAATCAATGATGGGCCCAACTTGAGACCCACCCCATGGGAGAAAGCCAACCCATTTCTATTAATGATACTCTGCTATGCTTGCAGATGGGCCTAGCATAACTGTCTTCTGAGATCCTTCTTCCAGCAGCTGATGGAAACAGATGCAGAGACCCAAGGCCAAACATTAGGAGGAGCTCAGGGAGTCTTGTAGAAGAGTCAGGGGCAGGATGTGGGAGCCAGAGGAGTCAAGGACACTACAAAAAACCCTACATAGCCAACTACCTGGGCCTATGGGGCCTTACAGAGGCTGAAGTAACACCAATGAGCACGAATGATCTGAACCTAGGCTCCTTACACACATGTAATAGATGTGCAGTTTGATCTTCATGTGGGTTCCCTTCTGGATCAGAGTCATCTCCGACTTAGACTGGCTCCCTTTTCCCCAGCTGGGCTGGCTTGTCTGTTCAGTGGGAGAGGATATACTTAGTTCTGATGTCACTTGAGGTGCTAGGGTGGGTTGGTACCAGGGGTGGGAGTGCACTCCCCTTTTCTTAGGAGAAGGGGAAGGGATAAAGGGAATAGGGGAGTGGTAAGATAGGACTGGGAGGGTAAGATCGAGGGGGCTGCGATCAGATATAGAGTGAATAAATAAATTAATAAAAAGAGACTATGACATCAGTCATACTGGTGACAAGATGCAGCAGGTAAGCTTTCTAAAACTAAAAGCCACCTGCAGCCATTGTTCAAGCATTGTTCAGCAGTCATGCCAATCACATTCATATCAATGCTTTGCTCCAAGGATGCTGAACCTCAAGGAGGTAAGTCATATATAGCAATTTGCTAGGTTTAAGGACATTACTCTAATTGCGTGAAAAGTGATAACATATGCTCAGAATCATAATTAGGTCAGAACATGCTTTAATTATCCATAACCCATATATTTGATTGTGATAGTAAGAGAATTTAAAGCCCAAGTTAATTCAGTACATCTTAAAAATACTATACTAAATTGGTTTATGGGTTTATTTTATTCCATGATTTCTACTTTTGGTATCTTAAAGTGTTGAAAAAATTTATAGGTCACACTGTTTATTAGTTCTTTATTTCCAAAGAAGTCTTCCAAAAAACTCAATGTTTAAACAAGTTACAACTGATTTGCTACCTTTGTATTTACAAATGGAGCTAACTGAACCTTTATTGTTATTTTAATTGTTACTACCAACCAGTTAGATAGAACCTTCATATAAAGATCAAGAAGACCAAGTACTGTTTTATATAGTGTAAGGTGTGGTCTGTCCTATCCCAGGGGGCTGTAAAGTTTCTCTTTGAAGCTCTAATGCCAAGTTCTCATGGTGAACTAATTTTCTGACAGCTCCCAAGTTATAGGAGAAAAAGTAAGATCTGCTGAAATGCTGCTGCCAAACTTTTATCATGAGGGTTAGTGCTTGCTTAATGAAAGGAAACTACTCCCCAAGGATGGTACTGTTTAAAGAACTGAATCCAACCATCACAGATTCATAATTATGAGAGGCTTGGAAAGAGAAGGAAGGGAAAGGTGGATGGACGGAAGGGGGAAGAAAAACACATGTAAAATTACTTACAGGGACATCCACATATTTTGCAGCTGCTTTCACCTTAAATGGGAAAGAAGAGAATAGTTATGAGAAGTTTTAACTGGTACACAAGTACTGTGGGGTAACTGTAAAAAGACAACACAAGAGAATTCACTGAGATACTTACAGTGAAGGACAGAATGGATGAGAAGAAAGTGCCTTCATCATACCTCGACAGCTTCGAAAGCACCCCTTCCAACACTGAAACAAACTGCAGTGGAGTTCATGGTGAGTGTGAGAATACAGAATATAGTCTACAAGCAGGGAGGTCAATTTGTGAACCAACTTTTTATAACACACACACACACACACACACACACACACACCACCACCACCACAACCACCACCACCACCACCACCACCACCACCACCACCAAATAAACTGACAGCTGAGTTCAGGAGAACTTGTAATGTTTGTTCTATCATTCTGAACATAAGCTCCAATATCCTTTCCCATTGTTGAAAATAATACATTAATTTCTTTTTTTTTTAAAGGGTATAGAATAGAGTAGTCACTGTGTATTTGGCCCAGGATAGCATTGAACGTAACCTCAAATTATAAACCCACTTAAAACACTGCTTTTATTTTTTTTTAACTGAGAGATTATCAATTGTCAATTGTAGATGACACTGTCAAGTTACAATCAATCAATCAATCTCTCCCTCCCACTCCCTTTCCCTCTCTTTCTCTGTTTCTAATATCTTTAACAAGATTTTACCAGACAGTTCTAATTAGGGTATACAAAGAACACGCACACACACAATCTTGCAATCCGTGACCCATGGATTGGGAGATACCCATATATGTGGCCCAAGAAAGTCCTTCATCAAGTATGGCCAAGAGGAGCCAAAAGGTTGGACATCCCTGATTTAAACCACAAATAAGAGTTGTTTTCAACTTTGTGCAGACACTTATAAACAATGATAACTAAACATATCAAATATGCATCATGTATGACTTGCCTAGAGGTCAACTTTTTCTACATATACAGAGGAGTCCGACCAGTGAAGACTGAGCAGTAGGAGAGAGGTGTGACATTCAGGGCATTTATGACATTAGAACAAGTATGGCATTCTTTAATAAGCATTTATCAAACCTTTCAATTGTGACACTCAAGTATCATTCCTGTTTCCCGAGGGTCAGTCCAACACCGACATCACCTCTTCTGCTAGCTATGTGCTAATGACGGAGGGCGGGAGGAGGAGGAGTGGCAGCCACATTACTTCAGAGGAATTTCATATTTCTAAAACTTTTCTTTTTCTTCTCTGTTCCTTCCTTTCTCCCCTTCTTCCTCTTTACAACCCTCCCTCTCTCTTTCCCCCTCTCTTTTCTCTCCGTTTTTATGACAGAGTGTTATATGTCCTATTTTGGCCTTAAACTCCCTATGTCATTGAGGATGACTCTTAACATCTGATATTTCTGATTTTACCTTTTTGATTGCTGGGATTATAAGCATGCACCACCATGCTTACTTTATTTGATGCTGAGGATCGAAACCAGGCTTTGTGCATGCTAGGTAAGCAAGCATTCTACCAATTTGTGTTATATCCCTAGCCTGCCCCCATCACACACATTATATATATATGTAATATTATACATATGTAATATATATATATTATAAAAGTATGTGTGTATATATGTATATGTGTATATGTATATGTGTGTATATATATATATATCCATGGAGGTCAGAGGATAACTTGTGGGAGTCTGTTCTCTCCATCTAATACATGGGTCTCATTCAGGAATTCAATTCAGGTCATTCTGCTTGGCTGCAGGTGCTCTAACTTGCTGACCCATCTCACTGACCAATTTTATATTTCTATAATATAAAAAAAACTATTCAGCAACATAAAACTTGAAAATCTTATTCTATTGACTAGAAACATATCTGACATGAAGATCAGTGGAAAAAATAAAAAAAAAGAATATATTACCCTGCTTCTTTCCTCTGTATATCTAAAATAATATGCGCTATTGACAAATTACATACTCCCAAAGGGAAAATACTGACAAGGTTTTTTAAATACGAAAAGGGAAATTAACGAAGGCTGGTTTTTGTTCACATAGCAGCTTCTGCAACAAAGTGATAATAGTTCCAGGGACATGGCTTATTAGTCTCTGGTGACCACACAACTCACGTTGAGTGCACAGGAGATAATGTTTTCTCTATGGCTGATCAATTACTGCAAAATAGTTTATGCAAAAGAAACAAAAACTTCCCCATAGGCTTCTTCACCACATCATTTGTGATATGATGTAAGAATGCAGAAACATGATCATGAGAACTGCAGAGCAAAGGTGTACTTCTCAGAGAGTTACATTCAGCTGGGCAGCTGTCTGAAGGCTTCTAAACAGTGAAAACAACAAAATTACAAATTACTCAGGACTCAGAGTCTACTTACTATGTTCTTTCTGCCCATTAAGTGTTCTTATCAAACAGGACTGACTGCCTAGCTTAACTTAATGTGGTTTGCCAAGACCCAGAAGCCCAATCCTCCAGGGCTCTGTCAGACCACGGGAAGGGAATTCCAGACTTAATGGCCCTCTGTGGAAAATGCCTCATCTCTTATAGCTCAAATCTTGAGAGCAAGTGTTTGCCAGGTGATCTCATTTGCCACGAGGTGAGACAACTACTATGGTTACTGACAACCAGAGGCATCAAAGGCATAGCACCTGGTCCTTGGCGTCTGTTCACACAGGTGAATAGTGCTAAGGGACAGTAGAGGCAAACATCCTACAGACGGATGTAGAAGATGAGGAATCAGGTTGTATCCCTGCTGCTGGAGGTCATTAATATGAAAATATTAAAATTAGAAAATATCAAAAAGAACGTTTTGGGATTGTTTTTCCAAATAGGGTCTCCCTATGTAGCTCCGGATGCTCTGGAACTCACTACGTAGACCAGGCTGGTCCTCAGACTCACAGAGATCCACCTGCCTCTGCCTCCTAAGTGCATTAGCGATTAAAGGCATGCACCATTATGCCTGATGAATAGAAACAATTAGTGCGACTGGTGTGATTAGTTAAATTATAGTCATGAGTTTTCTGAATATCTAAATACGTTGAGTTAAGTAGTACTGTTCAGCGACAATGAGTAATAATGAGTTTGGCTCATAGACAAATAGATGTGAGTCAACCAAATTTAATGTGCGTGTCCATACATGTGGAGTGGAACTGAGGCTGTCAGACCTCTGGGATCCTGCCTGCTTCGAGTACATTGGGTGGATAGCATGGGAGAAAAGCTCTGCAGACAGATGGTCTGTCAAAGAGCCCATATTCTTCACCATTGTGCCACAGAACTGAGAGACTTGAGATGATTCGGCACGGCAGGTGTCCAAGCACCTAAGAAGTGCTTGCTGAATGCCATTTCTGTTATGATTGTCATTAAACATCTAAGACAGAAAAGACAAACATGAAAGAGGGAGGCCTAGGCTTTTCTTCTCGGGAGTATACAAAGTTGTGGAAGGAAATGACATGAACGTGAATATGACTGGAACCAGATGCGGCTGATATAGCTCGACACACAGTATATACAGAAACGGGAGGAGAGAAAGAATAATCCTGAAGGACTCACAGTTTAAAATAAAAAAGGCAGATAACTCCATGGTGCAAGGTTTGGACTGTAGGACAGCAGAAATGAAACTGATTCTTAGGAAGCCTCGTGGCTAGGAATTAAGGAAAGAAGTCTTTCTACTGAGGCACCTGGTAGCCTGTCTTGTCTGGATATACAGCACTGCTGGACTACGGCAGAGTAAACCCTATGTATGGGTCTCAGCCCTGCCACACAGTATTCTTTGCCTCAATAGTAGGAAGCCTCTGTTTGGGTTCCTCTCCATCCCAAATGGTCCCCAAGGAGGCACAAACACAGGAGAGACTCTAAGGGCTTACAGAGATTGCACCCCTGGGACCAACTAAGTGAGACCCACAGTTCCTACAGGAAGGTTTTTTTTTTGTAGGATTGTTGTCGAGGCCCACATGGTGGAAAAGCTACCTTCCAAAGTCAGGCTTTATTAAAAATCAAGATTAGTAACAGCATATTTTCCATTTGGTTTTTAATTGCACAAAACAGCAAGAATCCAAAGAAATCCAGTTAAATGCTGAGCTTCCTTGCTGCATCTTTAACTGTTTCCTGTGAACTTTCTCCACACAGCTCTGGGAGATTATAAATACTTATGGCTTTGCCTTGTGCTTTCTGCTCTCCTGAGGGTGTTCGGTTGGAATGAAACCCTGCAATTTCTTTGTTTCCCTGTTCTTTAGTGTGGATGTCATGCACTGGGTTTGTTTGAGTAACATTTAACACTTGGAGTCTGTCTGGGTAATTACTGCCTTTGCCTCATGATACATACTCCCAAAGAAATGCAAGACGAAAGCACTCCGCAATGACTGTTGGAACAGAATGAGGAGTGCCGTAAGACACGATGGCTTACATATCCTGTTGAAGTTTAAGAAGATATAAGAATCACTGCAACAGGCTGCGTGATTCATATACTCATAGCAGGATATAAAACCCATGAATCCAGAGAACTGATGGGGCCTACAGGCTGCTGGGTTCTTCACACGGTGACTGCTTTTTCAGCCATGAAATAAACAAGTGAGGGGATGCATCATTTACACAGCAAATTTCAAAGATTTCCATAGAAAGTCCAGCCATTTGCAGGAAGAGTGATCGAGAAAACAATGCATGCTATTGTAGATAAAAAGGGAGTGAGACTTAGAATATCAGTGAGCAGAAGTTTTGCTGCTACCATCAGGGCTAACTAGTATTAAAATTTCACATGCAACTAGATAATCAGAGTCTGAAAAAACAAAAAACAAAAAACCAAACAGGCTTTCTTCCTTAAATAGAACGTCACTAAAATGATGGCTTACTTTCTCTCCTCTCTCTGGAACTGTGAATCAGGTCCTTGTAGCTTTGTTCTGACTCTGAAAACATCTTTCTAGATCACAGATATCTGTAGGAATGGCTATGTATTTTTAAAATACCTTGTCCTGCAAGCATCCAAAACACCACACCTAGCCCAGCTGCGATCAAATTCCCTAGACTGTCTTTCCTATTGTTCCCTTTTCCTTTGTTCTGCCCAGTGAAGTGACCTGCCTTACTTTCCACTGCTCCTAGCCCTTAACTGTGTAAGCCATTTTTTAAAGCACACATTTAGATTTAATCAAGTACCTTCTGCATATATGGCCTTGATCCAAAGAAGTAAATTTAATCAAAATAATCTTACCATGCTGAGTTGGCAAGATAGTTTCATTATATCATCAAGTCAGCCAGGTCATTATTTACTCTCTGCCCACCTTATTTCTCAGAGGAGTTTAGGTTAAAGTGGAAAAGAATATATATATATATATATATATATATATATATATATATATGCAAAATATATACATATACATCCACACATTGCTTTATAAATTTATATAACTATATATTCAATGATAAAGTATTTTCCTCCCAATACCCTCTTCTTTTCTTCTTCTCAAACATATGTAAAGATCAAGGAATTTGAGCATTATCACGCTGTTCTTTTAATTCACACCCAGACAAAGAGTGTCTCAGTAATGGAGACACATCCTGACAGTTGTTCACTTTCTTCACTATTGGCTCTCTTAATTTTTGGTCCTGACCAACACCCCCCGAGTTTTTCTTTGGTATCCTCATCATTACACACAATGAATCCATCTTGATCTCCTCAATTTACAGATGCTCTACTTGACACCTCTAGCTACCTGTTCAAACCAGTCTCGTGGCATGCATGCCTGTGTGGAACAAATATCCAATGAGCGTTCCCTTGGGCTGGCTAGTACACCCATACTCAAGGATAGCACTAGAATGTGGACTTGCCACTCTTTCCCTCCATGATCTTTGTGACTTCTGTAGGGTGCTGTGGAAAGGTTACACGTTTAGTGGCCACCAGGGATCTACTAGTGACCTCGTGACCTCAAACATCTATTTTTTTCATCTGAATGGAGATACTGGAATAAAGGTGTCAGGTCCACCCTAGGCGATGAGGCCACACCGGTGGGGATCCAGACCTTCTTTCAGCCAGAGCAGCTTAACTTCAGTTAGTGTTATATTTTCTTTTTCTTACTATCCCAAATCTTAGACAACTTAATTAGTTTTTAACACAAGGTGGCAATAAATACAGTATTTAGTATTAGATTTAGATTTAGCATTCCACCTACCACTTTCCCCCCTTGGTAAAAATGTTCTCAATTCCCCTCTGCTGAGAGCACCTCTATGTCATGCTTCTTTTAAGCCTGCTTGCCCCTTCTCCTCTGAGAGCTCCAGTTACAGCACTTCAGGACTGGGAGTAACAGCTACTGAGGGTGCATCATTTCAAATTATCACATTGATAATCTCAGCCTGCATACGTCTCCTTGCTCCTTCATATCCAAGGACCTCCACTGGTATCTGCTTTGCGTATCTCAAAGGGAAGCTTGATCATACTGTGACCCATGATGTCATCATGATCTTTCCCTCCAGATCTGTTTGTTTCTCTTTGTAGGGCACCCAAACTAATGAATGATGCTTGATTCTTTTCTGTGAGTTATGCCATAGAAGTAACGGTATTCCTTACTGTTTGCTGCCTCAGTGCTGTACTAAAAACCCTGCTCACAGTGTATCTTAAGTGCTTGGGATTAGCTTCCTAAAGGTCAAAGTAACAGCCCTCTGTCAAGTCAGTTTGCTACAGGCCATCAGATGAACCTTTTAATAGAGAGCTGGCTAATTCTTCACCCTGCCTTGCACCTCTCCCATCTTTCAGTGACTTCCCACTGCTCTTGGGATCAAGGCTCAAAACTCCTTAGCACATCCTATCAGCTTCTCCTCACCTCTTTCAGCTTCATTTTACACCAGGCCCTGGTGCCTGCAGCGTCTCCTACCTAACTGCTATGCCCCTCTTTTTCTGGCTGACTCCTTCATTGTTGAGAATTCAGTTTTTGCTTGAGAAAACTTGTCCTCCAACTACATAAGGCACCGTGTCGTATGATTTGTGATACACCACGCATTTGTCTGGATATGCCTTAATGTTTGTTAGCTTGTCTCTCCCAAGGGGTCAGAAAACTCCCCAAAGACTAGGACCTTGACTGTTTTTGCTAGCGCTGTATCTCTGACATTGAACACACCGCCTAGCACACATTTGTATCTTGAAAATCTGTGATGCCTAAAGATCATGAGTTTCAGTGCTTTTTCTCTTGTCCCTGGTTCTCTAAAATCTTTTAAAATACTATATAGCCTTATGAAAACTGATTTTTTAATGTTGCAGGTTATAGATGGAATGGACTTCCTTTAATACTATTTACTCAGTAAACACTTCCTGCTATATGAGAAGCACTCTGCATAGTATAAAGTATAATGGAGACAACACACTTCTTGATTTCAAAGGACTGAAGATGAACACAGGGTAAGCGATGTAAGAAAGTGCAGGTGACATATTAAATTTTCCCAGAAGGAGATCATAGGCTATTTGAGTGAAGTAAGAGGAAAGGAAGAAAGAGCTTCAGAGTAGGGATCTGATAAGGCACAGAGTCTCAGCAGGTAACTGAGAAATCACTGGGATGCTGGGAACATTAGTACCTGGGTGGTGAGTAAGAATGCTACAAGAGCAAAAGTTATTAGAGTGAAAAGACTTGGAGGTGATGCATGGTATGTGTGTGTGTGTGTGTGTGTGTGTGTGTGTGTACCAGTTCCAGAGTCTCTTCTAAGGATTCTTAAGCTTCTGTAGAAATTTGTGGTAAAAGATACCACGACAGGCCATGATAAGAACAATGTACTCTCACGCACTGTATAATCATGAATATTACTTCTGGTTGAATGCACCAATAGCCACTTTTTGTGGGACATTAACAAAAAAGTCAAGTGCAAGGTATAATTTAGAAAACTATAGCAAAGCAACAAGACCCAAGCAACAGGGAGCACCTTGAAGGTGTGAGACACGTGTGGATATGACCTACCTTGTGTTCTGGAAGGTACTCTAGCTGCAGTGTGTGTGTGTGTGTGTGTGTGTGTGTGTGTGTGTGTGAGACCTAATGAGCAGAAGCGGAAACATGGTGATGATCTGAAGGTATGGACTCAAACATGCACTGAAAAGAGGGTAGCAGGGAATCAGACGGGGCAGAACGAGCATGTTCAGAAGACTGACTCACTAGGCCCTGTTTCCTCTCATGTGAGGAGGTTCAGAGGGCTCTAAGAAGGCAGGGATCCTAGGGTGAAGACGCTCCTACAGTCCAGAGGTGACCAGTAATATCAATGGACTCAGGAAATGCAGAAGAGAATCACTCTAGGTTGGAGGCGATGTGCATGTTCTCATAGAAACTGATTTGTGGAGGTAGACAGGAGGTGACTGGAAATATAAGCTTGTAGGTAAAAATAAGAGCAACAATAGCAGAATGAATTCACATTTAAATAGTACTTAAAGCATCCAAACTTCTCCCCTAAGATTATCTGCGTTAACTTTATACGAACAGATTCTTCTTTATAATATTGTACTAATCATATTATTAAATATTAGTAATTCTGGTAAATGATGCTACCACATACTAATAAGTACTTCTACTCTATAATTGAGGAAATGAAGCCACAAGGAGTCTACTTATGTAGGCCAAGATGAGACAATTAACGGGGGAGTCAGAGTTCCAGGGCAGGTCTGAGGTTAGATTTTAACCATGATTCCACACCGTCCTTCACGTATGAATGCTGTTGGAATCACCTGTATGCAGCTAAGCCAAAAAAAAAAAAAAAAAAAAAAAGTCTCAAGAATTCATAGAGTAAGTTTAAAAGGAGACTAATGAAGCCCAAGGAAACCAGCATTTAGTTCAGAGAGAAGTGTACAAAAAGGAGTCTAGGATCTTTCCTATGCACACAAGGAACACATGTTAAATGCTATGCGAGTATGAAGACATCAAATAAGATATAGACATGGAACTGAACTCAGGCAGCACAAAGGAAGGAAGAGTATAACGCATCAACACATTAACTGTGTTTCCCAATATGCAGAGAATCATGAATGTACTGGAAGAGACCTCTGCAGTATATGGTGAGACAGAAACACGATTCTGTGAGTGGGAGGAGTCTGAGATATATCGTTCCCAGGAAAGAGGGAAGGAACATTGAGAATCAAGGAAGAGGTGCTGGGAGAGCCAAGAGCATAGAGGAGCAGGAAGCCATTGGGAGAATGTGGGAAGCAGCTCCACTCTCCCCATTACAAAGTGGCACTTGGCATAGGCATTGCTTGAGAGAAAAGACAACTCCATATATGGAGTTGTATGTGCTGAGAGGTGTGGTTACCGGATCACCCCACCTCGTGTGATTGAGAGTGGCCAATTAGTGACTTCGTGGCAGCTGCTGATAGGATCAAGGCAATGCATATAAGGGGCTTCGGGAGCTGGGGAAGGGAGAGAAGAGAAGAGAAAGAGAGAGGAAGCGTGCTGTACAGGGATAGCTGAATAAA
This sequence comes from Arvicanthis niloticus, assembly GCF_011762505.2. Taxonomy (NCBI): domain Eukaryota; kingdom Metazoa; phylum Chordata; class Mammalia; order Rodentia; family Muridae; genus Arvicanthis; species Arvicanthis niloticus. The sequence goes on along the minus strand of NC_047672.1, from coordinate 39,100,825 downwards.
CCGCTTGAAGAAGAACACGGTTGCCATTGTCTTATTCCACGGGTCGGACGTGGGTAGCGACAGGAGAAAACCAGACAGAAGTTACAAACCCAACTCTAGCTGCCCTGGAACAAGAGGAGACCCCTACTGTAAGCATCAAACTAGCCCAGAGAGTCTAGGAAGCCCAATTATAGGAGTTGTTCCAGTCAGAGGACAACCTCAGTCTTACAAGCTTGAAAGCCAGTGCAGAGATTTGCCATCCACTGATTCCTGCATCATGACCTGGCTTCATGGGAGAGACTCCTGGCACTGGCATCATCTCTAGAATGCTGTATCAGGGAGCCATCTGACAGTGGGCTTACTATTGTTGGTCAAACCATGGTGCTGTGACATCACCATGCCTGAATGCCTGATGCTGGGCATCATGATGGAGATAGATTCTGTCTTGTTTTGGTTTGTTTTGAGACATGGTTTTATCTGCATTTTCCTGGCTGTCCTAGAACTCACTCTGTTGACCAGGCTGCCCTTGAATTCAAGTTATCTGCTCAATGAATCAGGAAATCACATAAACAATAAGTTTAATAAGGAGACAGAAACAATAAAAAGACACTCTAAAATAAAAATCTATAAAGGCTGAATCAGAAAAAAAAAGTTCAACAGAGAACTTTCTCAGTAGAGGACAAAAAGAAATTATGAAACCACAAAAAGCCCAAGTCACCTGAAGTTAGTATCCAATCAGAGTACAAAGGAAGAGTGCAGGAAATGCAGGGACTCTTACTCTTCTTCCTGACTGCAGGCAGTGTGAGCAGAGCCTCACTGTCCCTGACAAGGACAAACCCTAGCCTCTCACACTGTCAGTCCAGAGAAACCCTTCTTCCCGTAAGTTCCCGTCCATAGATATGGTCAGGATATCATGAGGTAGTATCCTAAAGCCATTTGGTGTAGTGGTTGTTTCCTACCCTGAGACCTGTTACCAGAGATTTCGACACATACACACAAAGGCGAAAGACATCAACTGTAACCTTGCCACCCAGTATAACTTCTGCTAACTCTGGTGACTTTCAAAAACAAAACAAATACCTATGCTTGTAGCCATGCCTCTCTGAACATGCTAAGACTTTATCTATGCTACCTGTGGCCAGTTGCATCTAAGTCACATAACTGCTAAACGGCAAAGCTGATTATTCTTTATTTTCACGTATTACAATGAAGTGGCATTAAGTCTATCAAAGGGATTCCAAGCAATGTGCAGCAAGTTTTTGGAGTGAAGTCCAGATATAACCCTGCCTGCCTGTGTTTAAGGCTAGATTTTCAGCTCTAGGGATGGCATCATAACGAAGAAGTTAAGTTCAAAAACAGGATCCTCAAAGCTCTGGAAGTAAAACCCATAGCATGAACGTGATATAAAGTATTCCTGAAAAGAACTGTTTTCCCAAAGGAAACTGCCAAGAAATGACATAATTCTTCACATATTCAATCAAACCAATCCACCTCTACCTTGTTGGCATAATGTCCATTTTCTTGTTTGACGTTGTGCGCACGTGTGTGTGTGTGTGTGTGTGTGTGTGAGCGCGTGCGCATGTGTGTACGTATACACATGGATGTATGTATTTTCTTAGTTTGTACTGTAAGGATTGAATGCTGGCTTTATATATGCCAGGCAGGCACTCTGACACTGAATTATACCCCAACTCGCATTTATTTATTTATTTTTTAACTACAATTTCATACTCAGGTATTTAGAAATATAAGAGATATATTTAAAAATTCTCATTGGAAGGTTATGTCTTAATTTCACTTGCAAAGGTGAATAAATGATACATTACCTTTGAAACCAGCATCGCAATGATTTCTTTCACGGTATTGTCAATCAAATCATCTATTTTTGAATGGTACTGTTGCTAGGTTTTAAAAGACAAAATGCATTAGTGGCTACAGACATGAATTCTTTGTTGTAAGTCACAACTGCTCTAAAGCTAGTAGTTATGGCATATCAAATTTACTTAAAATGATCATTTTGAACATTAAAAGAACAAAGCCGAGACAACGATCCATCCAGTCAACACTTTTTACATTGCGGTTGGAAAATTTTCCCATGTGCACTGCTGAGTTAAGCAGCTAATGGGGTTATTACAGGGCTGAATTGAGTTCTTATCCTTATTCAGGCAGAGGAATGTGAAGGGTACCTTTTGTCTTCTCCTCTGTAATGAAGGTGGCCCTGTATTTTTTTCTAAAGGGTTGGTTTAGCCAGAGAAGCAAAAAGACTCGAAAAAGATTTAATTAATACAGCATTTCATGTCTGACAACTCTCATTCATAAGTTATTTTAAATGTGCTCTAGAAATAAAATGCAACTCCCAATTGTTCTCCCTAAAAGGACTTTTTTGTTAGGCCGGGAGCAGGAGTGTATACAATTCTTACAACATGCTCAAGCAAGGGCAAAATTAAAATTTCATCAACAAAAGGGTAGCAAATTAATAGGTCATAAGAGGTGTAATGAAACGGCATTACTCCCCAAAGCCTTATTGCTGCTTCCTCATGAACAAGGCATCTTTAAATAAATTAGAGAGAGAGAGAGAGAGAGAGAGAGAGAGAGAAGCATTTAAGATAACCCTGAAGGAGTCCTGCTTTTGCTTTTTTAGAGAGATTACTAGATGCTTCAGTTCTTAAGTTAGCAGAAGACTTGGCTTCCATGACATATGCAGGTACATCTATTTAAACAGCAATTCTTTCTTTGGAAGCATTTATCTGACAGCAGATTGTCCCCAATGGCCACTTCACAGAAAATGTGACTTGTAAAGACTAACCTTATCCCGATGACTCAAGGCTTCTAGGAACAGGGAGCACAGTGCACTGACTAAAAGTCCTCAGGGCAGGGTAAACACTAGGCCAGCTTCACAGCTGTCGGCTGAATGGTTCCCTAAGGTCTACGTTTTTGAAAGCTATTTTTGCTTTCTTATGAAAACATGTCTCAAAGTTTCCACACAGAACAAAACATCAACTCATGCTTTGGAATACTTGGGAATGATCCTCACGTCCTCAAGGGCTCTAATAGTTAGAGTGGTCATCATGTACTTGTGTAAATAATGAAGCATAATGTAGGAACTTCCAAATCAATCTCTCTCTCTCTCTCTCTCTCTCTCTCTCTCTCTCTCTCTCTCTCTCTCTCTCCCCCCTCTCTCTCCCTTTCTCTGTGTGTACCTGTGTGTGTGTGAGAGAGAGAGAGACAGACAGACAGACAGACACACAGAGAAAGAGAGAGAGAGAGAGAGAGAGAGAGAGAGAGAGAGAGAGAGAGAGAAGAGCACCTGCCTGTATGTATGTGTATTGACATTGGTCTCAAATTACCAGTATGCACATGACCACTGAGCTTTCTGGCTGTGTACCACTTGTCTGGTTCACTTAAAGCCTGAGATTTTGTTCCCCAGAGAGCAAAGGGAATGGACATAGTGGGTGAATTTATACGGCAGGAGAGTTGGAATTTTTGTTTTGGGCTTGAGAATGGGACAACAAAGAAAAGCAAAGTTGAAGCAGAACCAGTGAAGACTGGTTGGTAGTCAAGACCTATTGAAAGAGGTAATGCTCTGGGCCATAGACATACTTCAGCCCAGTGTAACAGTTTCAGAATTCAGACTAGATGATTTGTAAGGTGAGACCCAACAGATAACCCTTGCAAAGGGCCTCCCAGATCCTGCTAAAGCAGCCCAAATAACGAGGTGGTGAAGGAGCTATCGCTGATGAGCTCTGCCTCTCCCCTTTCATGTCCCCTGTTCCAGACCTGTATCTCACAGTACAGAGGAATGGAATGGCAGTCACGGCCACACTGGGAAGTCGAACTAGAAAGAGACACAGAAGATAGGCATGCATCTCCCTGCATCCCACTAAAATGAAAAGCACTCTACATCATGGGGGTGCTATTGAGATATCTAGATTCTCAAAGGTGTTCTTAAATATGCCTTGGCCATATTAAGGCTTTGGCCGCCATAGTTTAACCTTTTAAACATTAAAAATGATTTTATTAATTACTTTTATGTATATGGGTGTTTTGTCGATATGTATGCCTGTGCACTGCTTTCATGCTTGGGGCTGCAAGAAGCTAGCCGAGGGAGGGCATGGAGCCTCTAGCACAGTGGTTCTCGATCTGTGGGTTGCGACCCCTTGGGTATAGAATGATCCTTTCACAGGGTTACCTAAGACCATCAGAAAACACAGATGTTTACACTACTATTCATAAAATAACAAAGTTACAGTTGTAAAGTAGCAACAAGAATAATTTTATGGTTGGGGTCATCACAACATGAACAACTGTATTTTTTTTTTTTAATGAACAACTGTATTAAAGGATTGCAACATTATGAAGGTCGAGAACCCCTGCTCTAGAAGTATAGCCAATGCTTAACCCCTGAGCCATCTCTGAAGCTTCCATATTTTGACTTTAAGGAAACAAAATATCCTCAGAATGCTATTACATGTAAGACAATAGAGGTCTACATATTAAATTTTTGCATTGGATTTTTGCATTGGCAATTTTAAAATCAGTGATCGCCACTAAAGAAGCCATTTATATTATTTTATTGAAAGGCTCAGAAAATCAATGGATCTTAGTAGTTAAGAAATTCTGATAATGTACAACCCTAGGCTGTTAATGTTCTTTGATTCCTGATCTAGACATAGGAAAGGAACAGAAAAGAAAGGAGTACAGTTAGAAATGGATTATAAGAATGAATAAAATTAAATTGAAAAAAAAAAAACAAATGGATTAAGGAGAATCTATCATTAATGTATTTCTCCAAAGGCAAACAAATATGGGGGGTCACTAGATTTACACAATATGGGAGTTTGTTACTATAAATTCATCCCAACATCTTGGACACATGAGCCAAGATGCAGTGTGAATGTCCGTATTTTATATATCCATTCTGTAAAGATAGAAACCATACGTATAGGTTGTGTGAGTATGCCAATATAATCAAATGAAAGCTCGTAAATTATTGAACAGACTTGCTAGCTTCAAAAGATTAAAAAGTAGCACCCCAAATCACCCAGTAGAAACAAACATAACTTTTCTGCAAAGCTATTTTTTTAATTGCCTAAGCTAAAACTCATCTGTTGCTTTCTACTTCAAAGAACAGACAACATTGTTGATAAAAATTTGGAATGTCTTTTATCCTTAACCTCAGCAGCTTCTGTAAATGGTGTGTGTACATGTGATATGTGTGTTCGCATGTGTGATAGGTGTGTGTACATGTGCACGTATGGGTTAGAGGGCATTGCCATTCCACAGCAGTTGGTCCCCTTGTCTGTTGATACAGGGTCTCTCATTGGTCGGGAGCTCTCCAGTTTGCCTAGTTCTTCTAACCAACAAGTCCTAGTGGCCCTTCTGTTTCTGTCTTCCTGCCCTCAGAGAGCAATCCTGCACCACAGGAAATTTCAGTGGGTTTCAGGGGACTGAATCCAGGCCCTCCCTCATGTTTGCACAGGAAACACTTTACTAAATAAGTACCTACTAAGCTCCCAACCCTCTACGCATTCTTCTAAAAACATTCACATTTTTTACTTTAAAATATTCTTATAGTTAAATTGCTACTCCTAAGTGCCAGTGTTGGCAGGATGTAGCTCAGTTGCAAGTTGATTTCTTTCCTATATCTGTCCTCAAACGCAAACAGGTTAAACCTTGCTTCTTCTGAAAATAAATCTCAATTTACATTTTGACCACCATTTAGAAGTCTTTGTTTAAGAGTCCAGGCACATTGAAAATCCTGGCATCACCACACTCAGGTGAATGCCATCATTTCACTGGCCTGTTTGCATGCAAATGTATTAGAAATGGAGACTGATTGAATGCTAGCTCAACCTACAGTTTGGCCCTGTAGGTTTTAAGATCATTTTAAGATGCATTTTAGTAGGATTGGTTGGCTTGCTCTCGGAATGGGGGCATTCTCCTTTAACTGATAATGGATCCTGTAGAAGAAGGACCTCTTGTTCCCCTGAGTGACCCTATGAATTTGTTCATGTTCCCACATCCTCATTCTCAGCCAATGAGACCAAGGTGAAGTGGCTTCAAGGGCAAATGGATGTCTACAGCATAGGCAGTCGTCTGCTTTTCTAGAGTAATGGATAACGCAGATTCTAAACAATGTGGTGGTTTTATGATCTCAACATCTGTCCTGAGGGACTGGCCTGAGTTTGCTGACTCATTATAAACATCTGTCACGTGAGTAGACCATTCACTCACTAATCACTTCATTAAATCCTATTCTGGGCCTTGGAGAACAACTGAGCATCACGTGTGCACATAAGAAAATAGAATCGCAACCTGGGAACACAGGTTGATGTGGGCAGGAATGGACAAATTTTTTTAACTTCAGCAACAACATATTAATAACAAATTAATGTAGTTTGGTGAGTTAGCTTCATTTCTGCTAGGTTTAACTATGTTGTGTATGTTTTACATGGTCCCGAAGTGTCTAGTAATCTCTGTTGCTTTGTGAAACATGGTTTCGACTTACTCACTTGTACATGTAATATATGTACTAATTTGTAACAATTTAGAGAGAGAGAGAGAGAGAGAGAGAGAGAGAGAGACAGAGAGACAGAGACAGAGAGACACAGAGGCTGATGGGAGGGAGGAGCTAACTAATTATGTAAGTGTATTTATTGGCGATGTAAAGCCACATATATAGGCTCGTTTTCTTCTGAACTTGTTTACCGCTTTTCAGAGTTGCGAATAGGTTTTACACCTGCATATTTTGAACTATGTTAATTGTGTGAAGTCGTAGGGAGCTAATTGTCTCTGGTGAGAAGGTACAGGTGGAGACATAATGAACAGTAGCAGATTACTCTTCAAACCGACTCACTTCTTAACATAAAGAATCATTTGACCACGTAACTGTTTGACATTTGTGGACGCAGCGGCTGCTTCTCTTTTTCAATGCTAGAATAAATTGTTTCTTTCAGGGGGGAGAAAAGTTAAAGCATTGGCAGTTAACCAGTACATTGTCAAGTACTGTGTGCATACTAAAATAAGAACTAATATATTCACCCAGTATTTATGGGAAGGTGATTCCATAATCTAGGTGAGAAGAGAGCGGGCTTATGAAGACACATTAAGATAATAATCTCAGGCAGTCAAGGTTTCCATCTGGATATTGAAAAGCATGAAGAGGTGATTTGGGGCCATTGGCATTCAAGTCAGGTCAACTCATTTGGATAATTAGAGATAATAAATCATGTGTGTGATCAGATAGTGATAATTACTGAAAATTCTGTAACACTGGCAAGATCAGCTACTTACATATATATATATATTTGTATGACTGTATGATATGGTATTAGAAATAGGTTTTCCCCTAAATTATACATAGTAAAATATAAGCATATATGAATGAATATATGAAGTCCAAATGGCTAATACCTAAGCATGGGCTATATATGAATGAAGCTCACAGACAGGAGGTCTTCGTAGCCCACTTTGTAGTCAGTGAAGTCCTTATGAAATTGCTAGCTATGCAAGTGACGGTGGCCTGCTATTTGTCTCTCAGGTTTCAGCAGAGTGACTTTATAAGAATTAATATGGTCATAGCAGAAAAAAATACTAATGACAACAACAGATTACAACCTGGCCAATCATGTATACATGGAAATTTGAGGGCCTGCACCTCCAAGGTTTGAGTAACACTCAAGGACAACCTTTTTTGGGTAGGGATGGGTCTCATGATGCAGACTGCTTCCTCCCTATCTGGGAAGGCTGATACTTACATCCTGGGTTATTGGGAGACTGTGTCTTGTTGAAATCCACATTCATATTCTTCAGTATTAAGTGACCTTGGGTGTTTGTGTGTGGCCTCCTGATACCAATGTTTAGGTGTTATCCAGACATACGCTTTATTGTTATCTAAAACCTATATTTTGCAGGAAGTATAAAATGTATCTATACAATTGAAAATATTAAACCACTCTGCCTCTATACTTATTTAGACTTTAATTTAAGGATGGTGAATTCATCTGGCTTTAAATAACTTTATTTTTCTTAAACATAAGTTTGTAGATTTTGCAGCCCAAGAGAAAAAGTTTCTGTTTGACATCCTTTAAAATGTGTTTACACCCTGTTAACTTTGCACATATATATTAAAACCTAAAATACCTTGAAATAGACCACTATTTTAATTTGAAACAAAGATAAAAATGTACATAATTCTCAAATAAAGATGTGCATCTCCCAGGCTCTCCCTAACCCTCCCCCCCCAAAAAAACCAAACCAAACCAACAACAGCTTCCTGCCATACACATATAAAACCCCAACCCAAACCAAAGGAAACCAAACCAAGAGACTTACCCACTGATTCCTAAACTGGATCATGTGATGGAGGAAAAATGAAATAATGATGGAGAACATAGGGAAGAACAAAGAAATGATGAAAAAACTAAGGACAACAGAAAAGACATAAAATGTCAATGTAAACACCCAAGCCTGCAAGATACAGCTCCATTTTCACCCACTCACCTGTCACCAGGAACAAATCATGAGAGATGATGGTGCAGTTTTGATTTTTAAAACAAACAAACAAACAAAAAAACAAACGAAAATTAAAAGCAAAATAATGAGATTTTTAATAAAGAGAGCTAGCATTTCACTGAATTTTAATTGCAGTTTAATTTATTTTGTGCTTGTGTTTGTGGGGGTGGTGGTAGGCGCCTTGGCATTTCGTAGAGGTCAAAGGACAATTTGTAGCATTTTCTCTTCTGCTATGTGGGTCCCTACAATTAAACTGAGGTCACTGGGCTGGCTGGCAAGCACCTTTACCCACTGACCCACTTCACTCAGCCGAATAAGAACCAGTGTCTACTTGAGCCCACAAAAATGAAAACTGTTGTGTAAATCACATTTTTCATATGCTATATTTTTGTGACTTTTTTTTTTAAATGGATGCAAACTCTGAGTCTTCTATATTTGTATAAACAAAGTAGACAGGTTTTCAGCTTCCTCATTTGCATGTAACAAGCAAGGTTTATGTAAATAGTCAACACCAAAATGGTATATGGGAAATTATAGGCCACTTGGAAAGTTTCAGCAGTGTTTATATACAAAAGGCTTGCAGAGCAGAGGCTCCACCCAGCTCCCCTCCGGCTCCCTAGGACTTACCTCCTGTCCTCCATCCAGGGCACACAGCTTGGTGCTTTGCTTCTTAGCATCAACTAACACATTAAACATTGTGCACACGGAAGCTGGGATGCGCAAGTCGGTTGTTTTGTTTGCCTTTTGCAACTTGAGTTCAAATGCAGTTCTTGTTCTAGTTATTAAAACATGAATTACAGTGAGAAATCCTGATGTACACTCTACTTGTTTGCAAAAGTCAAATGATGGTAGCATAAGACATGCAGTTATAGACAGAGAAGCATGGTGGAGCTATGGAGAAGGGAGTGGGGGTGGGGCCAGGTGGCGGTGTTCTTTGCTGTTGTCTCAAATAAAGGTTAGACTGTGACTTTTTTTTTTTTAATAGAAGAACATGGTTCAAGCACGGTAGCACCATAATATTTTAAATTCCAGTTTTGTGTAGCTATTCAAGATGATACAGACACCCAAAAGAAGCTTTTGGTTATGTCTAATGTTTTTCATGAAAAATGAATCACCATTTTACTTATTCTCTAAGCTAAGTTCCAAGTAGAAAACCTACATGTTCTTCTGCACTTATGCAGAAGATATCCTTTGTGTTAAAACAGAAAGAGAGAGAGAGAGAGAGAGAGAGAGAGAGAGAGAGAGAGAGAGAGAGAGAAAGTAGCAGCCCAGAAAACTGGAAAAGGGTAATAAACCACAGAAAACTACAATTCTTATTTGTCATTTAAATTGTCTCTTAAATGCCTGAAGTTGAAGGTAAAACCCCATAGAACAGGTGAGTTAGATTAGTCTTTGTTAAAGAACGCCTCCCCACCCCCCACACCCTAATCTGACCCACAGCTTTGGCCTTGAGAATCACAGTTGAGTTTTAAAAATTAAATAATTCAAATCATAATCTTGCTATAGGAGGGCATTCACATTATTCCAAGAACTGAACTTTCTTGGCTCAATGAGCTGAAACATCCTTGGGTTGTTCTAACAAACATTTGATTGATACTTTGATGTACTCCCCACAGCTCACAGACTCATGTAAATGCACCATAAGCAAAGGCACTGGGGACACATGATTGACATGTTAGCATACAATGCTGATTGTGTTTAAAAAGCAAAACTCATCTGAGAGACTCCAAAGTCTGTAACTTAGTTCTGGTTGAGTGCTGAGGAATGCATGCTGTTACTTGGAACTTGTCTGATGTCGCTAGCAAATTCCAGAAAGCAGTGAGTAACCTCAGAACAAGGATGGTGCTGACTGAATTTTGAGCTCCTCATACCACTTCACTGCACATAGACACCATACTCAATGCTTAAAAATCTCAATAGACCATTTCCGTATTTCTCTGGAGATACTGCTTTGAGAAGATAAAGCACATGTCTCCCAGAGAGGCATGCATAGTGGATGTGATTAATATGGTATGGGTGTTATTGATTAGAGGGATGGGTGGGAAACCTGAAAACAGTAACATCAGATTAAGTTCATCAATTACATGGGTTCCCAGGATTAAGGTCAGAGAATGGAATGTCCAGTACATTTTGAAACAGTGGTTTGTACTCAATTCTTCCCTGTGATAATTAAGTAACAGGTACTTAGTAAAAAGCAGCATTATGAGTCCTGGCATACTGAGCAGCAACTTGGAACACAAATCTACCTTTTGACACAGGCCTCTATCATATCACTGGCCATTAGTTTAAGTCTTTGCTCTAAGTGGTGGGCGAATTCTTGTTCTGGCCAATGGAGGTCAAAGACAAACATTTGCAGCGCATCAAGTTTCCAGAACAGATCCTCAGATGTTGTTGAGCCATTGCTAGAAGAAAGAGGAAAAACAAAGAACACCATGAACTTCCACTGTTATCAATGTGGACCGCGCATCCACTGGTTTTCCTTTCTGTGATAACGCCATCAGTGAAGAATATACCGCAATCATGACCGACCCAGTGTTCTCTTCAGTTTGCTTTTTAACTCTTCCTTTCAACTCCTTAATGAGGTAAGCCACAGAGAATATAAAAGAAATAAATGCAGTAATGAGTTTCACAAAGAGGACTAGCATGGGTACAAAGACTAAAGAAATCAAACTGTGCATATTAAGGGCTAATATTTTAACATTCTTTACCAACTTTTAAGATAATGATGAATACATAAAATTTTCTCTTAAAGATCTGAAAACGTGTTATATGTGCATAAAAATTTATATGCTCACACCTAGGAGTAGCCTTCCTGTTATCCACACATCTATGCCTCTGTACTCACTGAGACTTTCTGCCCACAGGAGTGGGGCACACAGGAGCCTTAGGTCACAGGGAACAATAGGCTAGGTAAGAAAGCAAACCTTTACTTCCAGTTTGAACTGCTGGGTACTGCTCCTAGCTCATAATTAAAAACTAACATTACAGAAATGGTCTAACTAGAAGTGGTATCTGAGGTGCTTTGAAGTTAGACCACAAGCACACATTTTGAGTCTCTGCGCCTGACAGTGAAGCCAGCATTCACCAGGATGATAAAATTCCTCTAGGAAACTATAATTTTACACCATGTATGGAGGTGATGGGCAGAAGAATTCATAAATCATCCAAGCAAGGGATACTACTACTACTTTCCATGAGCCAAGCATCACACATTTGAACACATCGAGACTCAACCACAGTATCAGAACCAAACAGAAGCAAAACGAAAAAAACAAACAAACTGAGCAATGTCTGATTTGTTCATAGTGTTCTAACAACTGCTCCAAATACACTGCACGAAATTTATATTCTTACTCTGCAAAAGAAAATGAAGGAATAAAACCCATTTATTATAGAGGCACACTGGAAATTTTAAAACAAGTTATTTTAAACAACCACATTGTTTAGCTAAATATGTCTTAATTAGTGAGCTTTAGAAAAAAATCACCTCTTGCCCTGGCTAATTAAAAGCTTGGTTTCTGCCCTGTACCCTGGCCTCAGAGTCTCAGTTCTATCTCCAATTTAAGTTGCTATCCCCGACCCATTCTGCCAGGAATTTCTCAGGATCTCCTGGTCTAGCTGAGTTCTCTTCAGATTTAAGTTCTCAAGGGACCAATCATGACAACACTGAACAGCACACACAGAATTTTACTGACTGATTGTCTCCGCACCTTAATGTGCGCTGGACACAGCCTCATCAAACACCTGACAAGGTTATACTGACACCACTATGAAAAATGGGTAAGGAAATATCCTATTTACATATGTACAAAAAATACAAAAGAACAATAAAAGGCCAGGCTATCTACTTCCATATATCCATAGGGTACAGTTAGAAGATCTGTGCTTTAATTGAATGTACTTGGCAAGAGGCAAATCTGCTTTATAAATTTTGGAGGGACATTAGAAATGTCCCTGCTTTAGCAGTTCACCACCAACAAAAATTATCATCAAAACAACAACAAAAAAAAAATCAAGGAAAAGTTCTATGAAAAATTTTCTTATACAAAGATGTGAGCTCTATCTTTGGAGAGACCTAAATATGCTTTTCTTCTTCTTAGTGCTCTGTGAAAATTAGAGACATTAAATGTGTTTAATTGGGAACTTAATTGGTATAATAAGTGTTTGTTATAATTGAATAGATTAGAAAATATAAATAGGTCTTCTCTGGAGTTGATATAGATAACCTGCAATTTATTCTGAAACTTTTCATTTTAAGTTATTTCTAATAAGTGACCTAGTCCTAAAAATACTACAGATTAAAAAAAACTCAAATATAAATAATGGACCTTGATATAATTCCTTAAGTCAGTAGAAATTTATCTTTATGACATTCATCTGCATAGCTAATGACAAGTGTCTGAACTACCACCCCTTCCCAAATGATGACTTTATATTCAGAGAGAAAGATGGGGAGGAATTGTCTGGGCCTTTCTTAAAAAAAAAAAAAAAAATCAAGAAGCTTCTTCACTTGGAAAACACCAAATGGTAGATAATATTGGTCTAGTGGGAGGGCCTAGATGACCTGGGGGGTGGGGACAGGGTTAGGAGACCACAGTTGCGTCTGAGAGGATTCCTCAGATGCTTATGGGTCAAGGTCGTGGTTGAGGCTCCTGGAGGTAAAACCAAAAACAAGTGGATCCTCACCACCTAGCTGGGCTACCTGGTCAAGGACACGAAGATCAAGAGATCTACCTATTCTCCCTGCCCACTAAGGCATCCTAGATTATTGGCTTTTTCCATGGCAGATCCCTAAAGGATGAAGTTCTAAAGCTCATGCCAGCACAGAAGCAGCCTCTGGCTAGGCAGAGTTTCAGGTTCAAGGCTTTTGTCAGTATTGGGATCTACAATGGTCATGTTGGTCTTGGTGTTCAGTGCAAGACTGGAAAGGCCCACATTGTTCTGTGCAAGGTGACAATCCACTGAAGCTCTGTGCCGGTGCGTTTCATCCCTGTCCCCAGAAGCACTGACATTGTCTCTGCCCCTGTGCTCAAGAAGCTACTGATGATAACCAGTATTGATGACTGCTACACATCAATTGAGGCTGTAATGTCACCCTTGGCAACCTTGCCAAGGCCACCTTTGATGCCATATGCAAAACCTACAAGTATCTGACCCCTAACATCTGGAAAGAGACTGTGGTCACTAGGATTCCAGATCAAGATTTCACTGACATATTGTGAAAACCTACAGCAGAGACTCTAAAAATCCAAAGGACCTGAAAGCAGAAGGAAAAAAAATTGGGAACAGGAAAAGGACCACTGGGAGAAGGGGAGACGGGAAGGGTAGGGAAAGAAAATCAGAGCACAGTACATGATACATGTGTATGAGACGTCCATAATAAAACCTATCATTTTGTACAATAAACATACACTGACTTAAAATGTGAACTGTGATAACATCATAGATTATGAATAATCATGGTCACTATGACAACAAAGAACCTAATAATCTTGGTAAGATCATGGTAATCAACTTGTATCACATATTTTTTATTTGCTTATGCCAATAAAGGCACCATCACCCACTTGAGATGATTCTTGTCTTGATATTTACATCACTCTGTAAAGGATCCCAACAAGAGAAAGTTTGGGTTTCACATAATCTCTAAGCGAACAGAATAGCAAAATAGGAAACTAAATCATACAGAATAATGTCCACAAATCATTCTGTCCTAGTAAAATGTAGATGGAGAAGGAGTTAGAAGAGAGGGTAATATACAGAGGCCAAAATTATAAATTTAGAAAGGTTCCTTATTCCATGTAGGTAATTTCTGAGCACATACAGAATGCCTGCAAAACATTTTCACAGGATATCAGTCTCTTTCTTGGTCTCACCCAATTTGTCTTCTTGACTGTATATATTCAAGACTGAGACCAGATTTTATGGTTGGTGGTGGGGAGAGAGAAAGCTAGTTAAGTTTTTGAGCAGTTTATTCTATGGAAGCAGAATAAATCAAAGTGGGTGAAGGGTTGTGAATCTGGGTTAAAGTTTGCCTATCATTTACAATGAGACTCTATTTCTTTCTTTTATTAATTTACTTGTGGAGGATATTTCTTTAACTGTGAAATGGAGACACTGACACTTACCTTACAGAGCTGTTATAAAGGTAAAATGAGATAAAGAACTTGGCCTTGTACCTAGAACACAGTAAATCCTAAATATTCAGATAAATTCTCAGTATTTTTAATCTAATGTTTGTGCTGATTTAATGTATGAGGTCTTGTGCAAAAGATATTTCTGTCTTTTTACATTTGTAAATTAACTTTATAACTTCATTAAATTTTTATGAGGCTCTGAGTTTTCAAAAGAGCAAAATTATCAACAATAACAATGGGGACAGTGAGCAACAATGATAATACAGGGTAATAATTACCATTGATTGGATACCTAGTATGTTCCAGTAGTAGTAATTATTTATAGAAAACCTAGGATGCATCAGATACTTTTATTCAGTGTTTTTGACTCTTTCCCACAAAACTACCTTTATGTTTGAAATCAACCACTCTTCAGCTGAAGAAAGGAAAGCTAAGAAAGATTTATGGTTCATAAGCGAAGGTTTAAGGTCAGACATATTTAATTTCAGAGCACCTGTCCCTAATGACAGTTAGTTATTGCAAGCTTGCTACAATGTGGAGTAATTAAATATGCTTTTTAGTGGCATCAAGACTATCTTATAATTGCAAGGTACGCCAACTGAAGTAAGAAAGGAACAACACAACAATGTCCTAGTATTGGGGAAAATATGAACAGTTGCTTCCCTGCAAGGTCTAATTCTGCTTCTTCAAGGCTAAGACTAAGAAAAAAAAAAAAAACCAGAACACAAACAATTGCAAATCTCTTTTGATGTTTTTCTCCATATACAACGTCAATGGTGTGGGCAGTAAGAAAGCTGAACTTACCACAGTTGTCAACCTCATGTCAGACATGGGTTTGTACTGCTTAGTGTATATTCTACAACTTGGGGTTAAATAAAAATGACATCTGCCACACAGACTAAACATAAGCAACATCAAACCAGTGTGATTTTTTTCTTTTGATCTGTCATTTATCATCAATATGCTAAGCCCAGCTCAATCAAAAAAAAAAAAAACCCTCAAAACAAGTAAAGCCAAAGACAATACTCCTCAATCAACAAGGATAAATGCCATGCACTGGGAACACATCTGCACAGAACACAGCCAAGGCCATGCACTAGCTAACACAACACCAGGAAATAATTGAGGG
Source organism: Arvicanthis niloticus (assembly GCF_011762505.2). Taxonomy (NCBI): domain Eukaryota; kingdom Metazoa; phylum Chordata; class Mammalia; order Rodentia; family Muridae; genus Arvicanthis; species Arvicanthis niloticus. Next base: position 39,085,066 of record NC_047672.1, on the reverse strand, counting down.
ATACACACGTGGACTCATATAAAGAAGCCATCCACGGAGGAGTAGAAAAGCTAGGAATCTGTGGAAGATTAAGAGGCAGACTTGGAACTTTTGGAAGAGCTACATTGGGAAGACTGTTGGCGATATTCCTGTAAAGAAAGAAACAACGTGGGCAGGGAGCACCATAAGCAATATTCACACATGGCTGTAGGTAAAGTCATAGGGTCGGGAACTGAGGCAGATGCTCTGAGGGCACCAGGATACCTACTTGACTGGCTGCCACGTCTCCTGCTCAAAACCTCTGTGAATGGACTGGGCAATGGCAGACTCCATCAGGTCAACGTATCGGACAACCAAGGGCACAAAGATCTCTTGCAAGTGCTTGTGGAATTTTCCATTACACAAAAGTGCTGAAACAGGCAAGCAGAAATGGTGTTTGTTAAAGGGAGAGTATCAGCTACTTGGGGGAAAAAAACAGGTGAAAAATATTTATTTTTTCCTAAAAGAGTCTCACATGGTTAAACTGATAGAATACAGATGATAATGATTTTGCTTTTTACATTCAATATCACATCATCGAGATTACTTCAGAATTATAGTTAGCCTTTCATATATGCCTGTCAAAACAAAAGGAGATTATATTTCTGTAAAATGTTCTAAGCAGGTGGTATGCTTGTACATCCTAAGAGATTTAACACATAGGCACATGACCATTTACTGTAAATTCAAGGGAGCTGCTGCCTCCACAGAAGGTCCTGACACATGTAAATGCAGCAATTAAGTACAGGCAGAATCCCCTTGCTAGGCTGTGTATCAGGAAAGCAAATGCTAAACTTGTTCAACTGTACAGGTAAGCTTGATTATATCTGAGAACTACACTTCTGAATTCACTGGGGAGGGTGGCTGTGACCCTGGGAGAATCTATTCCAGTTCACAATTTTTTTTTTTTTTTTTTTAGTTATTTGGAGATTTGTTTCTGAGGGTTCAGCTTAGCTCATTACTTTCTGTGGTTCTGGGGTTTGAACCTAGGGCTTGTAGCTTATTAGGTAAATACTCTACCAATGACCTACACTTCCAGGCCGAATACTTCTGTATTTAAAAACCGTATATTACATTGTTTTTAATCTTTCAGTTTTTAATTAGTCTGATGAATTAAGGTTAGAAATGCCCCTTGTAGAGTGACTATATAGACCTTACATTTAGTTGTATTTGGACAGTTGTCAAGAACAGGATGCACCTATCACCTCCCAGAGCCATGTTCTCCATGCACAGATCACAATGTCACTAAAACATCGGTCACAGCATGAGGTTAAACTGGACCTAGAATGATAGGACTCATCAGGACTAAAGAATTTTTAATTTTTTGATTACTCTTTCTGTAAATGTTTCTCAAATGGATATATCCTAAATATATTTATGAATGCTTTGTCTTCCAGGTGAAAATATATTCATTCATTTATACACACACACACACACACACACACACACACACACATAAACATATCTGAAGAGATGAGATTTAAGTTTAATCTAAATATCAGAAATGATTCCCATGGGTGTTCAGTGGTGATGGTGGTGGGGTTGCCAGGTGGAGGGAATACCTAGCATCAAACTTTTCATGGGGGGATGTTATACAAAGATGAGGTGTTCTACAGAGATAAGGAGCATAGCTAGGAAATTTTGGGAGCATCTAGGTTATAGGACATGTGAGACTTCAATGGGTACAATGGCACAATTTATTATGGCTATTTGTCAGTGAAGGAGTGACATGGTTCTGTTGGTCCCATCTTTCTGGTTGCTCGATGACAAAGGGAGGTAATTAAGAAGAGAGAAGAGGGGGCTAGTGACAAGCTCTGGGTAAAAGGTGACAGTGGCTTTGATTAAGATGGCAGAAGTGGAAGATGTTAAAAGAATAACCTCTCATCAACTCCACTCACTTTAATGGATTTGAGTATCTGCACGTGTTGAGTGTTAACGTGCGTAACCTCTAGCAACCCAACAGTCTGGTCACACACTCAATGTGCCAGCTTCTCACATCATCTTCTTCATACAAAAGTGAACCGGAGTCTTCAGGTTTTAAGACTTTGATGACATGCACAGCATTTGACAAAATGCACGTGGCATGTATAGGAAATGCTCTCAGTGTATTTCTGTGACCCTTAAGCTTGTGAGAGGACGGAGAAAGATGGACTTGTGAAAGTGGAATAGAAAAGAAGAAAGAAAAAGAAAGACAGACAGAAAGAAGGAACTCTAGGTTCCCCATATTAACCATCTTATCCACTGTTAACATTTTACTTTACCAAGATCCCTAAAATTATTACAACTACAAATGAACCTGCAATTATTCAAGTCAAAAGCTACTTTACAGACAGATTAGGTGCTTTGGCGTCAAAGACACAGCTTACTAAAAGGCAGAAGTTTAAAATGATTCAATTCAACATTGTTTGTTAGGAGCCGCGAGAGCGTGATAGCATTCGCCATTACAAGATGGCGTGGGCATCCTGTCCTCCCACAAGTAAACAACTAACTACGAAGGCGGCTCCTAACAATCGTTATTAGACATTGCAATGATTGATTCTAAGATTAAGTAATGGTTGACTCAAAGGTACTTCTAGCAAGTACCTTTAAATATATTTGGGACGTGCTGCACACATCTTCTTGTTTTGATTTGCATTTTTTGTTATTGTTATCTTTTCTGTTCATAAAGACAGAGAAATAACTTGGAGGTGAGTGGATAGGTAGAGAGGTGAAGGGGATCTTATAGTGGGGGAGGGGAACAAATACGATAAAAAACAATGTATAAAAAAGATTGAATAAATTAAAATGTATTAAAATAAAACTATTACATTAAATCCCCCAACTTCTTCACTCACACATTAGAGTAAAAGTAGAGATTTTATATCTCATCTCTATACAAGCATCACAGAGGTGGGTACCACAAACCTTTTCTTCCCTCCCTATAGCCAATCAGTAATCAAGACCTTTGCATTCTTGATCCTCATGTCTTTGTACCAGGTCCCTCCTCTGCTTATCAGCACTGTGGCTATTTAGTTTACTCTTACTCTTCTCTTCTGTCAGGACTCATGTAGTCATTTCCTGATTGGCCTTTGGGTTCCTAGTTTTTGCCTTGGATAGCTTACCTTCTCAAAGTGTCAGAGGGCTTTGCATACATGTGTCACACACACACACACACACACACACACACACACACACACACACACACACTCCTACCTCTTTCCAAGAGCACAATCCTATGTGCCACTCCTCCAACAAACCTGAAAGCATCACTAAGACATGAAGGCCCTCAATGATCTATCCTACCATGATCTCTGCAGCCCTGGTGCTGTGTCTCATACTTCCTATGGCATAATTTCAATGATTTTATAAGGCACTCAAATCCTCATATCTTTTCATAAATATTTTTTTTCTGCACCCTCTTCCTTTATCAGTTACTGGCTTTCCATGTTGACTCCTTATCCGGTTAGTTGGTGCTGTTTTCTCCCTCCCTACTTCCTCTCTTCCCCTTCCTCCTTACGACACCACTTGTCCTTGTGCGGGAATCATGGCTGTTTGCTCAGTATTTAAGCTGAGTTCTGGCTCACGGTAAGTGTTCAGATATTTGATGTATGAACGAATATTTGGACACTGCTACTATATCTTTTCTTAGGAGACTGCATTAAATGACAGCTATATAACCATTGGTGGCCCGTATAACCTTCACATTTTGGGTGAAATATATGTTATTAGATGATGCTGTCATGATAAATTCTATGATTGATCCATAAATCAAAGATTTGGCTACTAATTTTTCTATTGGATATGAGTAGCTCTTATTTTAATGAATGTGGCAAAAAAAGATTTTTTTTTTCTGGTCAGTTATTACTACTAGCAATGGTTAGTTGCTACTTGTCTTGTGGTTGGTGGTATTTGCTTTGTTTTGGTAGCCATGACTTACTCTTTTACTTATAAAATACCTAATTGGAATTTGAGGGAGGATAATCATTCTTACCAGTAATGCTAGATTATCTCACGAATACTTTTGAGAAATTGTAGACTATATTTTTTGTAAATTTTTGTAACAGATAATGAATTTTGGCTAAAACTTTCCTCCAATTTCAGCTTAGACTTGCCGTTAAATTTTTTGTAGTGCTGGGCATTGACTCCATGGCCTGTGTACTTGCTTTGCCAATCTGATACTTCTCTTGCCTTCCTTTTAGTTTTTTGAAATAATCACATTTAAATAACCAAGAAAATAATCGTATTTGAATAATCAGGAAAAACTGACATTGTTGTTTATATTTAGAGAGAAGTAAAAGCACACAGAGAGAGACAGAGAAAGAGAGAGGAGAAGGAAAGAGAAAGAAGGGTAGATACACAAGTGAGGGAAGATGGGAAGGGAAGGAGAGGCAGAGGAGAAAATAGAAAACCCACGTACTGTAGGAAGAAGGGAGAGGCAAAGGAGAAACAGGGCTAGCACGCTACTGTGGGAAGGCAAAGCTACTGAAATTCACACCTGTCTATCAATGTGTGCTCTTTCCTGCTTGCCCATATGCCAGCTTTCACCCTACTTCCATCAGACAAAAGCCCCTCTAAAGGTAGCCTGAGGCATCAGGAGTCTTCTCTCTGTGGCTATGATTTGATGCTGTCACCAGTCTAATTCATGACTTTACAAGACACCACTGCAATGCTGCATTGGAAAGGGAAAGTTTTCAACCTGGCTTTATCCAGGGTTTCCTTCTTTCTTATTTTTCTCACTGTGTAGCTCTAGCTTATTGGCCTGGTACCCTCTATGTTGACCAGGCTGGCCTCAAACGTATGGCAGCATGTCTCAGGTACTTCCCCCAGAGTCAATATTATTTCTGACAGTGTACTCCAGATGTGGGATTGCCCTGGATTCCTATAACTTAGCTACAGCAACTACGGTGGAAGTTCAGCACCTACTCTGCTGATCAAAATAACCATTTTCCCCCAAAGATTCCTTGTACCCAAATGTTACCTTGTGGTAGAAAACGAAGGAACATCTGTATATAAAGTCTTATGGAACAAGTAGAAATGACAGAAAAGAAAGCAAAAGGCTTAAATAATGCAAAACTCAGGATGCAGAAAGCCTAATTAGTTTTGAATATCCCCAACAATTAATAAATAAAAAGTACTTGACATAGGCTTTTAATAGTAATATTTCAACACACTTTAAACTATGGTCCAATTAATAAAAATTACCGAGACAATGATTACTGTGTAAAATGAGTAGGCAAATGAAAGTATTCATGTATTGTTTTCAGGGTAAACACATGCTGCTCTCTCCTGAACTATATAATCTGCTTTTATGTTACTGTACCGCCTTTCAATTAGTTTGCATTAGTGGATTACTGGTAAGACTGATTATCCTCCCTCAAATTCTAATTAGGTATTTTATAAGTAAAAGAGTAATTCATGGCTAGCAAAACAAAGCAAATACCACCAACCACAAGACAAACCAACAGACTTTGGTATGAGACAATTATTCAAAGGGAATACACATGCTATCAGCACATAGTAAGGCAGGCTACTATAAGTAAGACTAAGATATAAAATTAATAGTAACTCTTCTTGTTGACACATACACAGAACAAAGACAAACAGCCTCGGAAACCTGAGTCAGCATTTCAGGAGGAAAGCCAGGAGAATTGTGGTTGATGACAATGTTGTGAATAAAGCACAAAATCAAACAAAGACCCTGGAGACCTAGCAGCCAAGAGTCTGGCATAGTAAATACACACCTGATAAATGTCTGTTTTTTTTGTTTTTTGGTTTTTTTTTTTTTTTTTTTTGCATATAACTTCTAGTGAAAGTTTTGATGGCACCATATTCAATTTAAGAAGAAAACACAGTGGATTTCATTAATATTTCATTTAAATACACGAATTTACTTACTTTATGTATGTATGGTACACAGTATGTATGTCATGGTGTGTGTGTGTGTGTGTGTGTGTGTGTGTGTGTGTGTGTGTGTGTAAATAAGAGGATAGCTTGTTGGAGCCGATACCTTCTACCATGTGAGTCTTCTTAAGACTTGACTCAAGTCGTCAGGCTTGGCTGAAAGCCCCTCTACTCACTGAGCCATCTTGCCAGCCTCAATCAGTTAAAATTTTGAAAAGTAATTTTATAGTTTACTAATATTTAACTAATAGCCTAACTACAAGAGAAAGTTCCTAAAACCATACTCAAGTATTCTTTTCCTCTCAAGGCACTTGTTAAAAGACAATCAGATACATGTATATATGTATGTATGTACATAATATTACATAAACAGAGGTACCATTAGGAAACTGAGATGTTACAGTGTTTCTTACTTTGGGAACAAGAAAGGTGAATATATCTATTATATAGATACATAGAAACAACCAATATAACAAATCTGTTTATAATCATAATGAAAGATTCCAGAGGACAGAATAGAGACTAAGCTGTTTATCTCACAACAATCTATCATTCTAGTTAGTAATGTAAAAATGTCCCTATTCAATACTAGATTTCATGGGTCTTAAAGATAGGAATTACTTCTTATCCATATTTTTTTGTTTCCTATGGGTTTTATTCTGTCAAAGCTCTGTATGGATTTTAAGCAAAGCTCAGAGAAACAGTTCCTTGTGATCCAGCAGTTCTCAGGCTGGCTTTACAAGATTATGTAACATCTGCGACAGCATTCAGATATCTGCAGTCAGTGTCCTGCAATACCTTCTCTCTTAATGGGAGCAAGTGAGTGTGGCTGTATCACGATCAAAGTCAGCAAAGCCCGGGTTTTTGAGGTTCAGAAGCAGAATTGATAGATGCTTCTGTAAGTCTGTTGTGAGGGACACAGGCACCCATCAGAACAGGATGTTTTCTTTAAGTAAGTAAATTCTACATAAACAGGGTGCAGACTGAAAGTGGTTTTAAAATGTCTACATTATAGACAGAAACCAGAGTTGTTCTGTGGAATTTCATTGATGGAAAATGCTTTTGTCTACTGATTTTATAATTCTTCCATGATTCTGCTGAGGAGAACAAGTTCTGTTGTGTAATTTAAAATTCACTCATCTCTAGGGATCAGTGTTAAATATATTTTCCTTTTGGGTGGTCATCCTATCATTTGTAGAGTAGCTGTGTATGACGCTGCTGGCACACAGACTCAGTATAATGCAGAATATATACTATTTCTGCATTGTTCCATATATATATATATATATATATATATATATATATATATATACAGATATCTCTATAAACACTGCTTCGTGGATTTCAGACATACAGCTCATTTAAGCACCGGAGGTGGAATAACATGCAGGTGTCAGTCCTTCATATTTCAAAGCTTGCAGATTAACCTAATATACAATATGGTGACCTAACAGTTCTTCATTTGAAAGAAATCTGAAAAATAATCTCGGAAACAGCCGAAGTGTGAGAGTAACCCAGCGGGATTTCCACCTCTTCATTTCTTAATGAGTTTTTTGATAATGAGAGGTGACTTTGCCAGTCACTCTGGGCTCTATTATGGCTAATTTGACTCCTCTTCACTCTTCTTGTTAATTATTAACACTAGCCTTTTTATCCTCATGAGACCACATTCCAATTTTTTCCTTTTTCAATTTTTTTTTTATGAGCCCATCTTTATGGAGGTGAAAGTCTTGGGGAACAGGTTTTCACTTAGCATAGAGCCTGAACATTTATTATTCCTTTAGGCAGAGACGCTGTGACATTGATTACATAAGCACGGGTGTTCTTCGTGCTGGCTTTAATGTGCTAGCAATGTGAAAAGGCTGTTAATTAAGGAAGAAGCACCGTGGTATTTTTCACTTGGGAATCATTTCCCCATAGAATGGTCATTTGCCACTTACTAGCATATCCACAGATTAAAAGGTGACTAGCTGCAAGGGCCTGCCTTTCAGTCGTGCTGTAAGAAATGATCGGTGCCATTGTAGATGGCTTTCACTTCTCAGCAGCGGTCACTGGTCGCATCTATTCTCCATGGGACAACTGTAGAAAATGTTATGCAAGAGTAGACTCTATTTGTAGTTGCTTTATGGACATTCAGTTATCATCTGACTAACATGTTAATTGCTTCATTATGAAAACATTTCTCTTCAACTTTTAATTCATCTCTCTTTTTCAAAAGTGTTTCCTCAGATACCTCTTAATGTAACTACCCATCTAATTATCTCTAGTTGAGGGGAGCAGATGGGGACACAGGGGCAGCATAGAAGGCAAGCAGAGGCTCAGACTTTTTTTGTTTTTTTTGGCCAGGAATGGAGCCCAAGTTTGTTTACCTCACCAGCCTTGCTCTGGGAATCATGGGTGAGGCCAGGAGGGTGGGAGGTTGGGGACAGTTGCTAAAAGCGTGATGCAGCTGGCACTCTTCCCTTGAGGAAAACCACTTTTTTCCTCCAAGTGTTTTCCGAGCTTCAATGTGCTCTAATCATTGCTAACTGCCAGGGAAGACGCACATCTCAGACACCACGCCTTTTTCCTCCTTAAAAGGGAAATTGGATTTGAGGTCTTTGCCCTCCTTTCTCTACTAATTTCCTCCTGAAAATCTTGTCACCAATTTCCACTGGAAATCTTGTCACAGATGCTTCTTGACATATAAGCTAGGATAACCTCTTCCTTATTCTAACTAACCCTCTCTGTATTTGATAACCATTGCTGTCCTGTTCTGATAATTCAGCATCCTATAAACATTTTCTGAGTTAAACATCAAAAGCTCAGGGAATCACTGAAAGTATACTATTGTTGCATTAATATTCTCAGAATATGCTTTGTTACTGTGGAATGAAACTGAACTGGTTATGAAGTGATCTTGCCCCATCCCTACCTCCATCCCTAATTCCCTGTGGGCAAAGCCCCTGCTCAAGATCACTGCCTTCACCAGCCTTAGTTTCGTCAGCAGGAAAACCAAGAGTCTTTACTTAGGGTCCCCATCTATAGATCAAAAGATACACAGTTCATGAAGATTTTAATACAAGATGATGATAAATAACTTTTGGGGACATCTGAAGCAATGAGTGCAAGCTGTTTACTTATACAGTATGATTACTAATCAGTATCTCATTTTGAATGAAATTAGTCATTTTAAATTTTGGAAAAAAATGTGAGATTAATCATTATTAGTAATGCTTCATGATCATTTAAAATCCTCTGTAATTAGCAGTGTGCTCTCTACAGCACATACCTCCCCCCCCCCAATCATCTTTATAAGGAAGCACCATTATTCAGCAAATTATCTCCCATTCCAAGACTAACCACTCAGAGCTCTCTGTTGTAGTGTTCCTGGCTAGTTTAAGTTGTAGTTAATTGGAATTTGGACAATAACTCTAATTGGGTCAATATGGGAAAAATTGTAACGGCATGCCCGTTACATAAATCTCCCTTTCAAGGCGGACAAAGGGAAAGACAATGATTTCCCATAGATTCAAAATGGAGTAGTTTGAGCGCAGTTTAGGTTGACACTAAATATTTAAACAGATTTCACCAAATCGCTATTGAGGAAGTGTAATAAAACAAACACCTGATTATTTCCAACCGTCTTCATTATCATCAAAAGTGACAGGGATAGGTAGGAAGGAAGTATGCTTTATCAACTGCTGAGAAATTATTTAGTGGCCTTGCTTGTGAAACAAAACTTGTGAGTTTGGGATGAAAGTTACTCTTTCTCCTTCAATTCCCCAGGCTGTACCAATCTCCCAGTACCAAAAGGAAATTATGGCACAGGGGAAATTTTTATTTACATCACCACACGAAGGAGCTGTTTTTCTCAGAAATAATTGATGTTTTCTAAAAACCTGTTAATCACTGTAAAATCCAAGCCAAGATATAGTAGATACCCTCAGTTTTGACAGGGCCCCAAAGAGGCTTCTAGTAAATGTTTCTTTATTGATCTAGGACTGCACAATAAAATAAGCACAAAACAGTGATTATATGCACCAAATAGCAGTTAATACAAAGAAAACACTACAAAATAGGAGTAGAATACAAAACTGTCATGGAATAAATACTTGTGGGTCTACTTGAAAGAAAATCTTGTGTTCTCTTGGGTCTTAAGAGATGGTTCAGTAGTTAAAAGCATTTATTATTCTATGGAGCACCCATATTTGGTTCTCAGGACACACAACTGCCTATTCCTCTAATTCTAGATCTGATACCCTCTTCTTACCTCTGTTGGCTCATTCATGCATGTGGTATACATACACATAACATATGTGTACATATATATACACACATGTCCATATAAAGTACATACATGTATACATAGATATGTATATGTGTATACACACACACACACACACATATATATATACACACATACATACATACACACACACATGTACATATAAAATAAAGATTAAAAATTGTGGTTCTCCCAGGCCCCAAAAGACATACATGGTACGTACTTACTTATAAGTGGGAATTAGCCAAAAAGTTCAGAATATCCATGACATAACTCACAGACCATACAAAGCTTAACAAGAAGGAAGGCCCAAGTATGGATACTTCAATCCCACTTAGAAGGGGGAACAAAATAATCAAGAGAGGCAGAGGGAAGGAGGGACCTGGGTAGGAGAGGAAATGGGGAGGGACAAAATGGAGCAGGATCAGGAATGGGGGAGACAGGAGAGAAGCCCTGAGGGCCAGGAGAATGAATAGAAATATGCAACAGTGTGGGGTAAGGGATAGGGGAAACCTCTAGAAAGTCCTACATACTAGGGATATGAGAGGCTCCCAGGACTCAATGGGGATAAGCTTAGCCAACATGCCTAACAGTGGGGAGATGGAACCTGAAGAGACCACCTCCAGTAGACATGCCCCCTATTTGAAGGATGGGGACCACCCACCTATCTTAAAATTTTTGACCCTCAATCATTCCTGTTTAAAGAAAATGCAGGGACAAAAATGGAGCAGAGACTGCCACAACTTGGGATCCATTCCATGCACAGGCACCAAACTCTGACACTATTGCTGATGTCATGTTGTGCCTGCAGACAGAAGCCTGGCATGGCTGTCCTCTGAGAGACTCTACCAGCACCTGACTGAGACAGATGCAGATACTTACAGCCAACCATGGGAGTGAGCTTATGAACCCCTTTGAAAGAGTTAGGGGAAGAACTGAAGGAACTGAATGGGATTGCAACCCTATAGGAAGAACTATCAACTAACCAGACCCCTCAGAGCTCCTAAGGACTAAGCTACCAATCATAGAATATACATGGGCTGGTCCATGGTCCCCATTACACATATAGCAGAGGACTGCTTTGTCTGGTTTCAGTGGGAGAGGAGGTACTTGGTTCTGTGGGGGCTTGATGCCCCAGAGAAGGAGGATGCTTGAGGTGTGAAGTGGGAGCATGTAGGTAGTTTGGGGAGAACCCTCTTAAAGGCAAAAGGGACAGGGCATGGGGTTGGAGGCTCATGGAGGTGGGACCTGGAAAGGGGATAACATGTGAAATGTAAATAATAAAAACAATTAGTAAAAACTTGTGGATCTCAGTCTATTTCATCAATTTACACTTGAAAATAAATGAATATTTCTCAAAGATAAGTATTAAACAATATCAAAACCATGTACTTATGAGAACTCAAGAAAAATTTCAAGAAGTCTATAAAGTATTTTATTTCCAACATGAAAAAAATCCTAGTATTTTGTATAACTCATATGATTTTTCATCTTTACTGTTTGAATATGAATATTAACAAACTCCTCTTTTTGAATAATCTTCAACACAGGTAATATGGTTAGTTCTTCATGTGTAGATGCATGTTTATTAATGTGCACATATAGGTTGAGACAGGGTCAATCTTTAGTGTCATTCCTCAGGAATTGTCATATTGCTGTTTGCGACACTGTTACTTTCTGGCCTGGGTTTTATAGATTATGCTAGGCTGGCCAGCCAATGATCCTCTGTGATCCACTTGTTTTTTCCTCCCAAACACTGAGATTACAGAGCATAGCACCATGCCTGGTTTCCCATGCTAGCGTTGGGCTTGAACTCAGTTCTCCATCTTATGAAATCCTGATCATTCTTGGAAGCCATTTTAAAAAGATGCCTCTACCCGTTTACACATAATTCATGTGTTTATTATCTTATACATATCTTAAGATAAAGTTAAGAAAAAGACATGCATTTTGTCAGCAGAAATGGGAATAAAGACAGGCAACTAAGACAAGAAGGGCATCCAGGGCCTTCTTTCTGGTAGGAAGGAACAAAATTGGCTTTTCTGAAGGCTGACATGCAGAATGAATGATTCAATCTGGACAATTAAATATATTGGGCTCTCCTGAGGACAGGCACTGTGGTTGAATCTGAAGTAAAAAATCATCCCTCAGTTCTTTGGCTTCATAATATACAGTGTGTGGAAAGTATATGAACCTGGCTAGAATGGCTAAGACGACAGAAATACTGAGGACTGGAGTTACAGATGGAAAATCTACAGTATCCCTGATATCCACTTGGCATCTATTACATGTGCGCCTTCACTCTGCTTACCCTCACCAAGAATGATGTTATAAGTGTAATTACCATGACTCTCTAAGAGTAATTACCATCTTCCTTCTGTAAGCAAAGACCTTTTAGCTCAGAGAGGTTAAATTACTGTCAAAGGTCAAGTGGCAGAGACGGGTCTGTGTGTGGAACTCAAGCCCTTGCTAGTAAGTACTGTAACATGATGCCTTTCCTACTAGAACAGGTGTTCTCAGTCTGTCTCAGATCTGAAATCTGGGATAGACCTGCAGTGTCCAGCATCACACATTCATATCTACATCAATTTCCTTCCCAGTTTAAGCAGGTAGACGCAAAGAGATAATAACCAAAGAGATAGATATTGGGCTCTAGCAATGAACAAAACCAAAGAATAATTTTTAAAAAAAATTATACAATTACAGAGACACAGATTTTAATTTTAAAACTAAAAGAATGTAACAGTGCCATTTAAAAGTTCTGAAGATATAGAAGCGTTAACTGTATAGAAAGTATAGACAGAGTAAACACAGTCTTTGGCAAGAAGAGTATGGAGTCTGGGTGACTCAGGTGACATGATGGCCAGAGTTCCGAGGACCATACATGGAAAAATGGTGTGAGGTCTGCTCAGATAGGTGAAAGACCTATTGCATGAGAAAGATTTAAATGATCTGGGCTAATAGAAAAGTCAGGAAAGAAGAAAATTCCCTCAGGATCAAGGACAGCCATGACCAGTCTCCAGGAGGCAAATCCAGCATGGGGTATCACAGTGAGAACCATATACAGTGGGGAATTAGTGACCTCACCCCCACCCAGCATGCAAGAGCAGCTACTGGCAACCAAACTGAGTCTAAGGAAAATGAAAAAGCCTGTCTCAGGAAAGGCTCAGAATCTATATGCTACTGTTTTGAAAGGGAGCCTTGACACAGAACATCTCTTAGAGATGGGTGCAGTCTCAGGTATTCTGGCAGTGCCAGGCTTTGTAGGTTTTCCGATCCTTAAGGTATAATGAGAACGCTGTCTACGCTATGTACCAGCTGTTCTGCACTTCAGTGAATAATAGGAGGTATCATCTCCCATAGACTCGGGGATGCTCAGTAAGCTCTCGTTATCCATGCTGACTCTTATTAAGATCAAGCTCAGATTATATATCTACAGATGACATGTACCCATCGCTTGCCATTTCACGCAGGAAGGAGATGCAAGTACTCACTGTCATTTCTGAGGAAATTATTAAGCAGCTGGAAAAGGGGAAAGCTATCCCAGGAGTCTTGAGGTTGGGCCTCCAGCGCCGTATCCATATCTACCGTGAACAAAGCCCAAAACTTCTCTGCGTGCTCGGCCAATAAGTCTGGCCACCAGGCAAATGCCTGCAAGAAGTAAAGGAGAACTCGATGACTTGTTAGAAACATGTACAAATACTATGCTCCTGAAAACATGTACAGCATGCCTCAGTTTCACAAATAAGTATGATAAATTAAAATCTAATATTTTTGAGATAAGAAATTTTATAGGTATCACATATACAATAACAAACGCGTCATTGATGAATGAGACCTAAGATAGGCATTCATTTCTTTAGAAACCAGACATAAACCATAAGAAAAATTATACTATAAAAACAAAAGAAAAAATCTTACATATAAAAATTATTCACAACTAATGTGAATATTTCCTTTTTATGAATACAAAATACTAACATTTGGCATCATACTGTAGGATGAGTTCCTTCAACTTTTGTCTTTAATGACAGCATAGCATTTGACTATGAAAATACACTGTCTTCTAAAACCACTGCCCCTTTGAAAAAACTTTCCCCCAGTTTTTGAGATACCCAAGGACAGTGTGGTAAGACCTTTACAAATAAATCCTGGGCTAAAATACTGACTGTTTTATTATGGTTTGAAGATGAAGTGTCTCAACAAAAGGCATGTGATGGGGGCTTAGTACCAAGCTGGTGGTGCTAGTTTTGGGATGTTCTAGAAACTTTAGGAGGTAGGAAGCGGCTTGACTCTTTCTGTCTGGCTCCTAGTTTGAACTGTTCTGCCTTTAATGCCTTCCTCCCCATGACAGACAAAGCTACCTGGAACCATGCACTTCTCCTACAGTGTACCTGCCTGCTAACCAACACACAGCAAAATCCAAAAGTCTTACCATCTAGCTTGCAAAGCCCCATGACCTCTTTGTTCCAGGTCTGAGCCTTACTTCCCTAGAGAGGACATCTGAATTGCCAGTGTGAACTAGGCCCCTGGACAGTTCCCTGAGACTCAACAGCTTTACTTCATGAGACACAGTGCTGCTTAGGTGATTACACTTCTGGTTCTCAGACTGTGAACGGTGGTCAAGACAGCGTATGTCTGGTCTGTTCTTCACTTTGTACTTGGTCAGGTCTGCTATGACTGGTAATAAAAATTATTACTTAAAAAATTATGCTTCTTTAAGAGGAGAAAAGAATAATTTGCTTTTAGACAGTTCTCAAAAAATAATGGAGATGCTTCTGTTCTCAGTTTTGTTATACTTTGCCTATCTATAAAAGTAATCTTAAATAAGTTTTTATACACTTAGAGTATTTTAAAGTCATTTTTGTGTGTTGTCTTTTAAGTCTTGTCCTTATTTGTCTACTGAGTGCCAATTGGTATCAAAATCTTTTTCTTGTGTGTGTGGTGTACATGTATATGCATATGCATGTATAGGCCATAGACTTCTTTGATCACTCTCAGCCATATGTGTTGAGGCAGGGTCTCCCACTTGGAGCCAGAGCTCTCCTATGTGGCTAGCTAGTTCTCAAGGTTGCTCTTGGGGATCCCTGCCTCTGCTGCCAGATCACTGGGATTGCATGGGTCTGCCAAACTTCCCTGACATTTCTGTGGCTCTGGGAACCTGAACTCGGGTCCCCACATGTGTGTGGCAAGTTCTTTACCCACAGAGCCATTTCCCAGGCCCACTATCATAATCTTTTAGCTAATATAAAACACGAAAATTCCTGTGATGCATTTTTATTATTCTCCCTGTTAAAACTATTTATTTAAAAGATGTAAATCCTGCGAGAGCCTGAGAATTAATTACCCACTTACTTTCTGAACTGTATTGATTTAAATATGTATTAGGTTTTATCAGGTGAAGATAAATGACAAAGCTGAAAGACTGGGTTGCAAGATTCTGAAACATGATTTTAAAATCTTTCATAGTAAAAAAAAATGGCCTTGAAATCACAGGTGGCAGAAAAAGAATGTTAAGAAAAGTTGCCATGTGACCAATTAGCGTCAAGCAAAGAGACACAAAAGCTGAAGTAAACTAGAAAAAAATGCACATAAATAGACTTAAGAGTGATTAGACATTTTAATGTTTTCCTCAATATTGTGATACATGCACAGGTGAGGAACTTGTTCAGGAATGCTATACTGCATAACTTCATAAATCTAGCAGAGTGTCTCATGCAATAACTATCTTTGAGCATTTGCTGAAACATGTGTTACCATAGGCATATACGATATATAAAAATCTAATAGCATAATCACTTAATAATTCTAACAACTATTACATAATACATAATAGTAGTATTTATTTTATATCTCTTGTTCTTGTACTTTGAAGTTAAGAGTTGTGGCAATTTAAAGTAGAATCTGAGATTCCTCATTGAGCAGAGCAGAGTAGAAATACTAGTCAGAAATCAGTCCTGTGAAGAGAGAGATGCTCGCAAAATCTCACTTCCTGTTCACAGCCAATACCTTCACAGAAGGCTAAAATTAAGAACCTGGCTGCTGTATTAGCTCTGCATTGTTTCAGTACTATCAGACAAATTCTGAAAGCTCATTTTCAAGCTAAGTTAGAAGAGAGAGTCAGACTGGGAATGAAAAATGATAGAGTATAAACTTGTAAAGAAAACCTTTATGCTTTTCCTATTGACTATAAAAGCTCATTGTGTTTTAAAGAAGCATCGTTTATGCCTCACATTCTAATTTTGATGACTTTAGAAAGTGTTGAGCAACCAGTCTTTTAATTAATTAACTAATTAACTTTCTATGTGTGTTTGTGCCTGGGTGAGTGCATACTATGAGTGTGGTACATACTCATAGTGGTTTTATGGTGCCCAGAAAAAACAAAGTAGAACATCAGATCCCTATAGCCGGGCTTACAGGCTGCTGTGAGTTACCTAACATGGGTGGGTATGGGGAACTAAAATTTGGTTCTCTGGAGGAGCAAGAAATGCTTCAAACCATTGAGCCAACTCCCCAACCACTGGCTGAAGATCCAAGCAAAAGATGTCATTTCTTTTGAAGACAGGGTCAGCCCCCAACCCTGCCCTTCCTCTCCCTTGCCATCCTATTAGAGGTAGCTGTTCTGACTGGACTGGAGGGGAAGAAGAGGACTGTACTGTTTCTTCCCGGGGTTCCTCCTCATGAGGTGGCAGATGTTTAACAGAAGAGTCTCACTGGGCTGGAGGAAAACTCTCTAAGAAAAGCATCTGTTGGTAAGACACCTATGGGATGTCCTGAGAGCAATTCTGAATCTGTCTTGGTGCTAATGCTAAGTCATGATTTACTGTAAATGATGTGACAGAGGCAGGAGGCAATAGTTTATCAATATGCCTAAGAGAAACATATAAATCAATCTTGAATAATAACTTTAATATATATGACAGGCTTTGAAAGCTTTGTCAGTATTACTCAAAGTAGCTAAAAGTTCTTTTTCTTCTTTGAGACACACATCTCTGTGTATCTCTGCAGAGTGAGTAGTTGGCCTAGAACTCAGATCTGATTGCCTCTGCCTCCTGAGTGCTGGAATTAAAGGACTGTGCCACCACCACCTGGAATGGCACTAAAGAGGTTGAAAATGGAGGCAGATAACATGCATCTTGAACCCAGGAATAAGGCACTGAGCTTCTGAACTTAGGGCAAGACTACAGTAACCAGAAGCACATCACTTCTCCACCTGGATTTCTACTTCCTAGTCTGTAAACCATTAAGAACTTTATCTTCTCTAGCCTCTAGATTATTGTGAAAATAAATCAATATGGAATTTTTTTTCTGTACAAATATAAATGAATGCTATTATCTGCAATTACAAAAAAAAAAAAAAAACCACTGAAATTCACGTACAGATAGTGAGTTAATATGCTTTAAAAATAATGTCCAAGCTATTCATGGTGGCATATGCCTGTAAGTAGGGAGGCTGACGCAGGAGAATCTGAGTTTAAGGCCAGTATGGGTTACAGAGTGAGAACCTGCCTTAAAAACAAACAAGTTAAAGTGAGAAGCAAAATGTCCAATATGAATTTAAAAGGGTTTATGAGCTAAGGACTGTTCCAGAAGCTTTTTGAGTATTATCTTAGTTATTCTTCTGAATTGCTCATTTGAGCAGATGGTATAATTATTTTATTTGTAGAGCTAGTAAGTAGGAGAGACATGATATAGTTTTCTTAAGTAACTACACAGAGCATGTTAGCTGTCCATCATCCATCCTTCATCTACTTTGTATATCAGAATACTGCCACTGTACCTTGATTTCTTTTTATGATAACATTTATTATCATAAGACTTATTTACATATTTTCTAATTTATCTGAAGTCTAAGGGTTTTGATTGTTTTTTACCTTTGGAATGTATAATATAAAATTTAATACAAAAAAGGAGGATCACTCTATATGGAGCAAAACCAGAATATTTGGTTTTATAATGTTTTTATTTTCCTCATAATAACATTAGTCTACAATGCTAAAGTTTGTGAGTAACCATAAAATTTCTGGAGACAATTCAATAATTAGTATATTTCTTGGTGCTCAAATATATTCATATATAAACATACACAGAACAATATGGAAGGTCATATTCTAGTAGTAGCCAGTAGAGTGGACCATAACATGTTGCTGGCTCCTCATAATTCTTTTAATTCATTATTTAGATATTAATTTTAAAATAAATATTAAAATAATAAAAAGAGGTGAAGATACTTCAGAATGTATGTCATTTTAAAATGTTACCTTTGTTCTTATAAGTTCAAAAATTGAATATATACAAGTAAATCTAAACAAAGAGGTAAGAGACCTCTTTAGTGAAATCTGAGGATGGAAATAGAAGAGGACATAACTGGAAAGATACCCCATATTTAAATATTAGAAGAAACAATGTTAAAATGGCCACAATATCCAAAGCTAGTGTGGTCCAATGAATATGCTTGGCCCATGGGAAGTGGCATTATTAGAAGGTGTGTCCTTGTTGGAATGAATAGGTATGGCCTTAGAGGGAATGTGTCACTATGTAGGCAGCTTGTGGAGGGCTCTTATTCTTAAGCTCCACCTAGTATAGAAGAGACACACTCTTTTGGCTGCTGTCAGATCAAGATGTAGAATTCTCATCTCCTCCTGCACACTGCCATGCTTCCCGCCATGATGATACTGATAACCTTTCAACAGTAAGCCAGCCCCAGTTAAATGTTGTCCTTTATAAGAGTTGCCTTGGCCATGGTGTGTCTTCACAGCAGTGGAAACCCTAACTAAGACAGCTGGCTACATATTTAACACCATGACTCTCAGAACTCCTATGACTTCCTTCATCAAACTATGAGAATGTTTCTAAAATTCATATGGAACCACAAAACAAACAAACAAAAAAACCCACAAAAAAAAAAACAAAAGAAAAAAAAAACCCTCCAAGTAGCCAAAGCAATTGCAAACAAAAAGGACAAAGCATGCAGCATTATACTGCTTGAGTTTAAAGTAGACTAAGTTATTGTAATTAAAGCATCATGGTCCTGGCCTGAAAAAGAAAAAACCAAAGGGGTAGGTGAGAAGGCTCAGCAGGTAAAGGAGCTTGCCGCCAACTCTGATGACCTGAGTTCCTGTAACACACATGGTGGAAGGAGAGAAGCAACTCCTGGCAGCTGTCCTCTGATCTCTTCTTGTGCACAGCAGCATGTGCACACACAGAATAAGAAATAAAAATAAATAATAATAAAAGGCAATAAATAGACACGCATCGATGGAATACAACAGATTATGTAGAAGAAAACTTGCATTCACAGCCCACTGATGTCCAGCAAAGCTACTTAAAATACATATTGGAGAAAAAAACTTAAAAAAATAAATGGTACTGAAAAAGTTATGAAAACCAACTCAAAGTGGATTCAACACATAGATACAAAGGCAGCCACTGCAAAACTGTAGAAACACTAGAAGAAAACAGGAGAGGCAGAGACAGATGTTAGAACAGGGAAAGGTTTCGGGGAAGACATGAAAACCATAGGAAGCAAAAGCAAAACCAGACTAACGGAATTCTGTCACACCAAAGAGCCAATGCTCAGCAAATAACAGCTCCCAGAGTGGAGAGCTGTGAGAATAAAATATGTGAGTGCTGTGTAGCTCTGAATACCAGAATATAAAAAGAAAAAGAACCCTAAAATTTGTAGGGAACTACCACAAACAAACAACAAGCCATAAACAAACCCAAACAAAAACTGGAAACAATGGCCAAAGAAATATTGAGCAAAGCAAAAAGCATTACACTACCTGAAACATATCCTGTCAGAACTATAGCGATGAAAATGATGTAGGCGGCCAGGGATGTCTAGCTAGCATGCATAAAGCCCTGGGTTCTGTTGCCACTACCAAAATAAAAATTGACATCGAGATCCATGCTTGCAATTCCCAAAGTAGGGGGGTGGGGTGGAGACAGCGGGATAAGAAGTTCAAGGTTATCCCCAGCTACATAACAAATTAGAGACCTCATTTCAAAAGGTGGAACATTACACATTAATGCAAAAAAGTAGTTGTGTGGTGACATACACAAGCAAGCAACAAGCTGAAGGAAATAAAATAGGAGGATTATGGGTTGGAGGGCAGACAGTAATCTATTTTTTTTTAAATTGTCTTTCATCCTTTTTTTTTTACAGTCTAGTCATTATCACTCTTTTGTTCTGCCCTCCGACAGTCCTGAATGAGGTGACTCAGACCCCAAAGTACATGCATGGTATGTACTCACTAATAAGTGGATATTAGCAAAAAAAAAAAAAAAAAAAAAAAAAAAAAAAAAGAAGAAGAAGAAAAAGAAAGAAAGAAAGAAAGAAAGAAAGAAAAAAAAAGAAAAAAAGAAAAAAAACCCAACCAAGTACAGAGTATCTAGGATACAATGCACAGAACTCAAGAAAGGTAACAAGAAAAAGGGCCCAAGTAAGGATGCTTCAATCCCACAGGAGGGAGAAGAAAGCACAGGGCAGGGGGAGGGAGGAAAATGGGTAGGAGAGGGGAAAGAGAGGGGAGGGAAAGGAGAAAAGGAGTGAAGCCCCCAGGGGCCAGCAGAATGAGTGTAAAAACACAACCTCTGGAGGTGGGAGGTGGGAGGTGGGAGGTTGGAGGAACCCTGCAGAGACCTGGGAGGTGAGAGACTCTCAGGACTCAAAGGGGGAGACCTTAGATGAAATGCTCAACAGTGGGGAGAAGGAACTTGTAGAGTCTACGTATAGTAGAAAGACTATCAAGTGGAGGGATGGGGTTGCCATCCCACAGTTAAAAAATTCTGACCCGGAATTGTTCCTGTACTCTCCTCTTTCCGGACATGGTAGCATACACCTGGAAAAGAGTCATGAGCTGGCAGCCAATCTGGACTTGCTACATAGCAAGACTTTATTTCACCCCACACCCCCCCACCCCCCCCAAAAAAAAAAACTTGTAACAACCTGCACCGGCACCGGTACCACTACTACCAACCCAAACCAAAACCAACAGCAAAGGTAGGTAAAAAGCTCATTTGCTAAGTGTGTGCTTGCCACCCAAGCATGCAGACCTAAGTTTGGCTTGCTAACATTCACATAACAAGCCAAGGGCAATGCTCTGTGCCTGCAATTGGGGAGCAGAAGCAAGTAGCTCACTGAACTTTGTCAGGCATCCATCTTAACTGAAGAGGTGAGCTCCAGATTCAGTGGGAGACCTTGTTTCAAAGAACAAGGTGAGGGCTGACAGAGGAAGACAGATCCCTGATTTCAGCCTCTGGTCTGCACACGCGTGTGCACGTCTGCATGCACAGGTAGCAGACTAGAACTAGTGGTTTTCCCAGGAGGCATTGGGACTTCCTAGTTCTGTCAGAGGGAATGGCTTTTGGATGAAGAACTGTTAGATTCCTTTGGTTGAAATCTCAGATCCAGCACAGCCTGCTCCCTGAAATGTGGAGAAAACCTTAAAAGATTTTTGCTGAAAAAGAGCTAAAATCAGCTTTCCAGAGAGAAAAACCTGAGAGGTCAAGAGGCCTCCAGAGGAGGAGGGGCTGCCTTCCAATCAAGTTCATGACAAGGAGGTGGATGGCTGGGCACCTGCAGGAACGGTGCAAGAGGGAAACAGCCACTTAGTCCTGTTGAGTGCACTGGGACTGCCAGGGAGGCAGAGTGAAAGGAAGAGTGAGAGCCCGAGCGATCTGGAGGTCACCTCAAGGCAAATGCATTAACCTCCTCAGAGAAGCTGAAGAGCAGAGGGAGCTAGGTGCAGCTTGGAGTAATGAAACTGGCCAGAGCATCCAGCAAAATGAATCTCAGTGTAGAGTGCCACCCACTAACACACTCTGGAAACGACTTTGAAATTAGACCAGTTCATTCTCCAGTACTGCTCAGAGGGAAGACCTAATGGAAAGGAGAAAATAAAAAGATTTAAAAATTAATCCAAGACAAAAAACCAAACAGCCAAAATTTCCAATTTTTTGCATGGTGTTTTGCTTGGGCCGAAAGACATTAATTATGCATCTAATTTCTAACTAAACACAGTCACCTAACCGTGTAGCAAAGGCTAGCCCACTCAGAGGAAAGTCTTGCATTCCAAGGAAAAGCCTAAGTTGACTTCAAAATGACAACCATTAGAACAGGTCCTGCTTCACAGTCACATTAAAGGGTTGTCTTATGCAAAGAAAGAAAAAGAAGAAACAGTTTTACTCACCTCTCTTCCCTGTGGGATTCCAAAAATTTGGAGCGTAAGCAGAACAGAAAAATGGCACCATGTTACAGAGTATTTGTAAAGAAGTCACCAGAATAGTTCCAAGTGCATTGAAGCACAGAGCACAGTGATGTTTCTATGCTATGTTTAGGGAAGTCAATTGTAGGTTACGCATTAAAAACCAAACAGCATCTATATTATAATTATACCTTAACAAGGATTTTTTTAGTGACTACATTGACTAAATTAAAAACATTACATTTTAATTTCCATAAAATGTATGGGAGTATTAGTTATAAACCTGCCCAGTGGAAACACATACTGAAATAGGATATTTGGTCAGATTAAAAACAATTTAGAAGGGCCTTAGAATCTGATGATAATCTCTTTCAGATCAAGACAAAGACAAGGAAACATACCTATATTTTTATCATATGATTTTTTTTTCTTTGTAGCATGGCGGTGATTCTAGCCCAGAAAACATCCTCCTGGGAATTCATTTCAAATTATTGAAGCAGCTGTTTCTTCAGTTTAAAATAAAATATCCATAACAAGTTCACACATGACAGATGCAAGCTAAAAACTAGATTCCACAGTGTGAGCTAAAAGCAGATGTTTTGAATGATCATATTTATAACCAGATACACTAAATCTTAGTTACCTATAGTAAGGCTTCATAAATACTCTTTTCCAAGAATTTGCTTAAATATAGGTCCTGTAGTTTCTCATATTTTCTGAGAACTAGATTACATCAAACATAAATATTCTATAAATTCACATGTATCTGGTCTGTTTTCTTTCAGCTCGTTATATCTGCTTCCTCAAAACTGAAAGCACTGTGAGGACACCAACATTTATTGTGTTTATTTAATTCTACATATTTCCTCTATTCAACTCAAAACCAGAAAACTGTTTTTGTACTCACAACTATTGAATAGAGAATTTTAAGTCTTAGAATATCAATATGGTAAGACCACTGTGGGTCGATAGAAAATGTTACTATGTAATTAGAACTTTAAAAATATTGGCTGGCAATGGGGCTCTGGGGCAGAGGGTTGGGTAATGCCTGGGTTCCCTCCAAGCGTGACAAAAAACAAAAACAAGAAAAAAACCAAAGATTTTTTTTTTTGAAAATGCAGCATATTTAATGGGAAAAATTTTACCACCTATACACGTAAGAGATGTTGGGATCTCTAATACACATACAACAAACGACGTAAACACAAGGAAGCCAACAGCATTGGCACAATTTTTCACAGAAAAATTATAAATGTTTCACAAATATGCTTGAAAAACCAAAGATTTAATGAAAACGTACAGAAAATCTGATGCGAAAGGGAAGGCTATAGTCAGTTACACAATTATGAATGTTTTTGATTAATGTTCACTGTCCCACATTTTCAAACAAATGATCATATCATAGGACAAAAAACTCTTACTTGTTTGGCATCCCAACATTGGTGTGTCCCACCTTTGCTAGCTATTGTTTATGTAACTTGGGGACAGATCTCTCAAGCTTTCTCCCGTCCTTATTATGTGATTGTTGTCAAAAACAGATACAAAAATCACACACACACACACACACTCACTCACATGCATACTCACACACATGAGCACATAAGTGTGTAAAAACCACACTTGCACACACACACACACACACACACACACACACACACACACACACACTCTTTTCAGGAATGGTGTATGTTTGGACAGCTGCATACTGAGACTCCAGTCTGGCTATCTTTTCACTGTTGCCCCGCCCCCTCCATGGCAAAGCCCTTGGGAGAACTCTATGCTCTGGCTCCAGCTCATCACCTCAGCATGATGCTCCTCGTTTTGCTGTAGGACTTCTATGCAGAGCTCTGCGAGATGAAGAACCTCTTCCAGCTTCCTGGCAGGAGTTGCCTGGTTCATGGTCTCTGTTTTTTTTTTTTTTTTTTTTTTTTTTTTTTTAAAAAAAGAAAAAGAAAATCATAATGTTACCTTGAGAATACAAAGCCAGACATGTCCTAAGATGTAATGAACGATCAGAGTATTGAAATGGCACAAGGAAGCACACTTTTGAAAGATAAGGGACGCAAGGAACACAATTGAACACATTGTCTTTAAAAAGCCGGTTCACCAGATTGCAGAAAATATTTCACCCACAAAGCAATCACAGATCTGCAAGTGCTTTGCCATTTAGTATACAAGAACTAACAGGTGCAACAGCACATTAGATGCTCAACTTCTGCAACAAACAAGTTACAATTCTGCTCAAGGTCAGAAACACAAAGAGAGCAGGCAGCACTGTCTTTTCCTTCCGGCTACATTGTATTATCAATACAATACAGTTCTCACCAGATGAGTCACTCCTGGCATTAGCAAACCCCAGGTTTTTTGTTGCTATTTGAATTCTCAGTTCACTTGGATCTCAAATCCCAGGAGTACAAAGTCACCTAAAACAACTCTGACAGCCCACAATTAACTGTTTTTCTTCCTTGTGTGCTTGCTGCCATCTCAGCCCACTGCCAAATGTGGGGGTAGCAGGTTAGGGAAGGACAGAAGCCTTCTTCCAATTTGAAGGTACCTTTAGCATTAACCTGAATTGGTGTAAAGGGACAAAACACAATAAGGTGAAGTGCAGCTGCCAGAAATTCAGTGAAAGAGAAGGCAAAATAGTTTATTTCAAAGACTCCAACAAATTGGCAGAAATCAGGTGCCGTATGTGACACAACTCTCTCAAAATAATAGGAACAGTTTTCATGAGGAACGTTTAAGATAAAGCTGCCTCAGATCATTTTGCGATGCTATAACAGAATACTGGATACTGGGTGCTTTATAAAGAAAAGAGGTTACTTTTGTTAAGTTTGGGCAGCTGAAAGTCCAAGTTTGAGTGCTTCTTTTCTTTCTTTCTTTCTTTCTTTCTTTCTTTCTTTCTTTCTTTCTTTCTTTCTTTCTTTCCTCTCTCTCTCTCTCTCTCTCTCTCTCTCTCTCTCTCTCTCTCTCTCTTTCAGGTCTCTGAGGATATTACAACATGGTAGAGAACTGGAAAGGAAAATGGCCATAAGGCACAAAGAGCCATGCATGTGGGGTCATTTTACTGTACAACAAACACTCTCTTTCAAGAGTGAGCTCTAAAACCTGTCTGAGAGGACAACATTAATCCCTCTGACAATGGCAGTCCCATTGTCTAGTCATTTCCTCCTAGGTATCACCCTTTAAGAGTTCCCCATCACTCAGGAGATCAAGGTCCTTGTACATGAGTTTATGGAGAATATACTCACACTAACCCAAAGCAGGTCAAAGCAAGTGTGCCTTGTATTCATAGATCCCTTTGTTCACTGAGAGCAAAGCCTGGTGTCTTAAGGAAGAGTTAAAGTTTTAGAACCAAGTTCCTCTCTATCACCAACCTCAGTAGCTACTATGTCCTCCTGCAACAGATCTTTCCTCTCAATATCTCCTCAGATCTCAGTTTTAAATTTGGAAGAGATTCTTAACATTTCTTGTCTTAATTCATCCGCAAAGGGCAGACAGCAATGTGGTGCAACATGCCTTCTGGTGGGTTCCTGCTCACTGAACTTTTAACATGCTTAAAAGTAAGACATGGCTTGAAGCACACAGGCCTCACGCCCTAAATTCTCCTACAATAGAGAGTCACTTCTTGTCTCTGACAGGAACACCAGCCTGCCAACATGGAATAGATATTCTCAACTATGGGAAGGAAAAGGGATGAGGTAAGCAGATCAGAGTGGCAATTACACCCACTGGATGTTTTTGTTTGAGTTTTGAGATGGGTTCTTCTTAAATAGCCCAGAATGGCCTGGGACTCCTGTATAACCCAGGCTAGCCTCAAACTTAGGATCTTCTTGCTTTGTTCTCTCCGATGCTGGGATCACAGACACAACTCACCATGATTTGCTTTCCAAACAAACATATCTGTTATTGACTTTCTGGTCTATTTTTCTTGTCTTCATTCCTCCCTTTTAGGCTAATATGTTCTTATCGCAAACAATTCAACATCCCAAATCACAACTGAAAGGCTATTTAGAAAGTACCAGCTCATCCACCTGTTTCAAGATCATTTTGAAATTTCTTCAACAGAGGTGAAGTCAAGGTAGGTCGTGAGCCTTTCATGTGGAGGTACTCCAAGCTGTTTAGTGAGGATAAGAAGAGCCTTCAAAAAGTCTGGAAACAAACATGCATGTTGTATAAAACATGGGGGGAGAGACTTAAAGGAATCATGGTCACAGAGGAATAGCATGTGACCTATGTAAGACACAGGTTTCCAGACAGGAGAACTGCAGGGCAGACAAGCTTTCTGAGAGGAGGTTTGGGGATGATGTGTACTAATGATGACGGTTCTTTGAGAAGTCAGGCATAGTCAAGCAAGGGCTTTTCATGTATCATTTTTAAGCCATTTAAAAAACACCTATAACTCCCAGGGTTAGAGAGATGATATAAAAATATCTAAAAGGTGATGAAGGTAAGTGTCCTTCACTTGGGCCTTGAGTGTCCTTGCTGTGCAAGAGAATGGTGCTTTATCGCTGTGAGCTTTACCTATGACAGGATGACTCTATCAATTAGAGGGACAATGCAGTCAGTGTGTCCTAGGACCTCAGAAGAGACTGAATTTTGGAACAACAATGTACGTATTGGTGAGTGTAACAAGGCATGTAACAGAGATGCTGTGGAGGCTGTATAAAAGGGGGACTCTTGAAAGATGATAGCAGATTGAAAAAAAGGAAGACACAAAAGAGACTGGGTCATTAATTGAAAGTCCTGCTATGTCAACAAGATGCTAAGAATCACTGATCATATAATCTTTAAGATTCCCTCTAACATGGAGAATTTAGAGTCACTAAAACTTTCAGGTTTTAAGCCAAGTGGTGTGGGACCATAATGGCTCATGTTTCTGGAGAAAAGGTTAAGGAAGCTTTAGCCCGGATACTTCAAATATGAGGATGGCAGGAGTTGGGTCCCTTCTCTCTCTCAATCTTGCACTTTAAACCTGGCTCAACCACTATCAACCCTAGTGTGAATTTATTACCCTGAATGCTTCTATGCTTCATTCCTGTTTGACCTTATAAAGTCCCCCTCCACCCCACCCTCTAAAAGCCGTGAGTATGCAGATGTAGCTTCTTCCAACACCCCTGCCCTGGACAATGGTACTCAACCACATAAACCTTGCCCCAGAGACCCCTCTCCCCAAATAAACAAACTAGTTCCACCCAGCTGTTTTCCCAGTGTGTTCTTTGCCCCTCCCCTATCACTGACCTCCAGGTTAACCTTCTATCCTTCCTGTCCAGCTCTGTGTGCAGTGGGCCTGCCGTTATACCTTGAGTGACAGCAGGCTTCTTTAATCCCAACACTTGGGAGGCAAAGGCAGGTGGATCTCTGAGTTCAAGGCTAGTCTGGTATACAGAGTAAGTTCCAGGAAACCTTTTGGTTTTATGTTTTGAAATGTATAGTTTTAATATATGTATGTGTTTATGTACACGTGTGTGCGCGCGCGCGCGCGTGCGCACACACACACACACACACACACACACACACAAAATGTAGTTTTTAAAGAGGTTAATAAATACAAACTTCTATAACACATAGGGAACTTGTATTTCCAATATATTTTAGGATACTGTTTACTGCATCCTTAAAGCCATTCTGAAAACTAGGGAATTAGGACTTCTGTTATTGGGTTCAGAGAGGTTGAAGTCAATTTACAAGGTCATTTAGTTACTTTCTGAGATTTAATTAAACCTTATCAAGAGATCAGTCCTGGACATACAAGCAATATTAAATAAATTTGGCAAGTCATATATATGTATAAATAATGATAAGATTTAAAGTTGATGTCATGGATTTGGTTGGGCGTTAGGGAGGACATAAAAGGAGTTGAGGGGAGGGAGAGTAGAAGCAGTGTAGATGCAGGGCTCGTGCATGGAATTCTCAAAAAAAGAGAGAGGTAGACAGGTAGATAGGTAGACAGACAGATGACAGATAGATACGTAGACAGAAAGACAGACAGACAAAGAGACAGATGGATATATATGGAAAAAATATATGAGTATCACTTCTTGGATGGTTTTGGAGTTTCCTGCCTTTAATCCCATTGCTTGGGAAAGTCAGGCAGTCTGCTTCCTTTGAATTCCAGGGCAGCCAGCACTGCACACTAAGACCATGTCTCAACCACCAACTAATAAACCAGTGAACAACAACTAAGAAAATCTTCTGAATGATTTGACCTTTTTATTTCAAATTTTCTGAGTATTGACTATATATGTATATGTGTATATATATGTATATATACACACACAATATAGTACTATACATATATATATACATATACTATATGTATATATACATATATGTATATATACTATATACATGTACTATATACATGTATATATGTATATAGTCAATAATAGTCACTAGTATACAATAGAAAAAAGTGAGACAACTAATTTTTATTTATGTGTGAATGCATCAAAATCAGCTTCTACATTTGATATTGTCCTAAACAAAGATGTTGAGAGCATCTTGTGTCCCTGGTGGAACTTAAAAACTCTTTAAACATTTTATTTTTCCTAGATAAAGTTTACGGAGAGGAGGGAATCTTTGTCCTTGAACATAATGGCCACTCTTAATACTTTAAATAAGTAGCATTTTTATCAAGCACAATGTGTACACACCCTTGGTTTTCACCCGTTTTGACTACAGCCAAGAAGTTTAATGCACTCCACGGGCAGAACTCTGAGATAACAAGGTTATCAACGGCTCCATTAAAACCTACACTGAAATCTGAAGCTAGAATTCCTCCTTAAGATGTTGTCCTCCACTGTCTTTGCAATGTTGCTTCCACATTACAAATGTTGATGTTCTTGAAGCTTTACTTCAAGTTGTCTGTTGTAATACATTTCAAATAGTGGCATTTAAAACAAATACGCCCAAAGCAGAGAGGTTCCCTCCTGAATTTCGGTACACTACTCTTAGATGCGATCTTTTCTCATTTTCTATGATAACCCTCCTTGGCTCCCTAAAGCATATTCTTTTAATTACTTCTCTGTACATTTAAGAAGAGATCCCACTGGGGGAAAGCTAGGAGATGGGAAGCTGCAAGCAGACAGACCGACTGTAGTATGCTTTAATTAGGACTTAAGACTTCAAGGAGCATGTGGACTCCTAGGATGTGCTCCCTGGCTGTTTCCCTCATTGCCATTTCTTGTCAGGGTCCCAAGTGGAGAGAAGTGATGTTCATGGTAAAGGTTGCAGGGGCACCTGGGAAAAAGACCAATTAGATCATTTCTCTTTTCACGTATACAATATGTAGAAATCTGTGATGCCTTTGACACAAATTTTAAACTATTTAATTGACAAAATGTAAATATTCCATGTAACCTTTGTGATTTGGCCTTATCATAATTGATGAGATGTTTAAGCGTCTTGAACACACACATACATACACAACACACACACACACACACACACACACACACACCTGTGAGCTATTTGTTTCACACAATTAACTCTTTAGGCCTTTCTGCTGGCTCAGGACATTTCTCCTGGACCACGATACAGTTGGAAAGTCTAAGTTTTTATTTGTTCTCTGGCCTCTCCTCTCTATAGGTGAGTGGCCTTGTGCCAGAGCCTAGGACAGTCAGGCTCCGGGGACTCTTAAAATTGGCCAATCCTCATGGGCCTTCTGACCTCAGGAGGGAAGAAGGTGGGAAATTAGATGACTTCTTTCCCATTAATCCAAAGACCCCCCTCCCCCACCTGCCTGACACTGTAGAACTTGTGAGTAGGCTGGATGATTCTGGGATATAGTCTTTGAAATTGGTGTTCTAGAGAAGACAAATATAAAGAATGCCTCACAAAGGTGTGGGAGAAGATCCTAAATCTCACATATTTTTCTTATGTGAGACACCTAAGCAAAGGGAATGAGCCACCCTTGACATGCTCACAGCAATCTAAATGGTGCCATGGTTCTTGGGAGTGCTGAGATTCTGATTGCTGGCATCCATAGGCAGATCATCTTCAGCTGTGCTCAACTCCAGCCTGCATCAGAATCCCTGCAGCTCTTCCTGAAAAAAACAATCACTTGAAATCACCTACAGAGAGTCTGATTTGGCTGTCTTGGGTGAGGCCTGAGAATTTGCATTCTGAAATGGTTGCCAGGTAATGATCTTGATGCTATTCTCAAATTGTCTGAACGACTTGGCACTCACAAAAGATGGAGTTAGGCACAAAGGCAATCTGTATGAAGTCTACTTCCTTCCTTACTTGAAATTAAGCAACACTCTTTTTAATGGATCTTTCCAAGTGTCTGTCTGTGTGTATGAGGACAAGAACATGACATGGCATGTGAGCAAAGGTCAGAGGAGAACCTTGCCACTGACCTTATTTGAGGTGGTTTTTGTTCACTGCTACACATGCAGCCTAACCATCCTGTGAGTGTCTGAGACTCTCTAGTCTCTGATTTCATCTTGCATAGGAACACTGGGATTACAGGTATCCACCACTGGGGGCATTACATGGGCTTGTCGGACCTGAACTCAGTCTCTTCTGCTTGCACAGAAAGCATTTGACCTACTGAGTTACCTTCCCAGACCTCAGGCTACATCTTTATATAGACCTCATTTAGATCAAAGGTGACATTTTTTTTTTCTTTGTGGAGTCTGAATAGTTTGCATTTCTGCTCGGTTATCATAAAATGCCATTCATATCTGGGCAATTCTATGTATGAATGAAAATAATCTGCAGTGGTATGACCTCCCGACAATCGCTTAGAATCCGTAAGATTGCTAATGCCTTAATTGTTTGAAAACAGTAAGTCTGTGGCCTCCTAGTTCCATGCCTCCCTTTGGGACCAGCTCATTTAATGACCCTGTCATTGAAAGCACAGTTCAAATGAATATTGCTTTAGAATTAGTTATACTAATAATATAGC
Organism: Arvicanthis niloticus; assembly: GCF_011762505.2. NCBI lineage: Eukaryota > Metazoa > Chordata > Mammalia > Rodentia > Muridae > Arvicanthis > Arvicanthis niloticus. The sequence continues at coordinate 39,053,778 of NC_047672.1, read as the reverse complement.
ACTTTGAACTATTTCTTTTATAGTTACTGCCGCATTAAATACTTCCTCTGGATTAGCCTTAACGTGAGTAAAGTTATATTTAGGTCCACAGCCGATGGTAATATGCAGGCCACTGACATGTATGGCTCTCACAGCTGAAGAACATTTAAAGACAGTGATTTCCATAAAACAACAGTATGTGGTGGCCCTGAGTGACAGGTCATATTATGAGGTCTGCAAATGGGATAAAGTCATTGATTCTATATGAGTCTTTCTTTAGGAGGATTTTTGAGGCATAGCTACACCCTGTACTTTACTTAATATCCTTAAAATAGGGGGTAAAGAGATGGCTCAGTAGTTAAGGGCAACTTGTTGCTCTTTCAGAGGACCTGGGTTCAATTCCCAGCACCTACATGGTGGCTTACAGTCATCTGTGACCTCAGTTACAGGGGATCCAACAGGCATGCACTGGTGAGCATACGTGTATGCAGGCAATACATTCACACACATAAAGTAAATCCAAACGTAAAGGCTGCTGCTGCTGCTGGAATATGACAGAAGCAATGATTAGAACCTCCACCCAGAAACATCTGTTATAAGGTGCTATAGTATACGACTTATTAGAACATGACTGAAGCTGTGTTTTTATTAAGACTATGAATGTTTCTAAGTTTCCAGAGAGAAATAGAGGCACATGTCTCCAGCAGTGTTGCCGGCTGTGAAAGTTTCTTACCCTTTAGTGGAGAGGTTTTCGTGTGTGTGTGTGTGTGTGTGTGTGTGTGTGTGTATTCCGAGTGTGTGGAGTATATTTCATTCATATATATATACATATATGTATATGTGTATGTGTGTATACATATGTGTGTGTGTGTATGTTTAGTGTTGGTTTTTTGGCTACTTAGTCATGCTCTGTAAGTAAGGATCCCTTTCTAATCTTCCAAACCATGTTATCTGTGCAGGCTTTGAGCACTTAGAAACTGCCGAGAAGGAGGTAGAAGCCTGTCAGTTTGCATTACTCTGATTTGGAAAAGGACTTCCTAATACATCTGAGCTGCTCATATTAACAAGGTGCTGCAGGAGCCACACTGCTACATGTCACTTGGTTTACCTGTTGACACATGTTGGTAAATAAACACAGGGTCACCAATCGTGTGCCTTCAAGCTGTGACCCTGGAGAACTACGGGCTACAGAGCTGCTTGTGAAAGTGGAGAAGCTTGTTATTTCAAGACAGCATTTATCTGTGAATCGCATTCCATATGGACGTTAAAAAAAAAAAAATAAAACAGAACCAACAACAAATCCGTGACATACTGTCAAGTGAGCTGAGCAAACTGACATCTTTTTTGAGACCTTTTAGGAAGCAGGTGTTGAATGCCTGTAATGAGATTTTCATGCATCTTCAGAGGAATGAAGGAAGACTCTACAAGAGCTTTCAGAGTGTCATGCATCAACAGCAGAGGGGTAGTTCCTGCTGGGGAGCACACAGGAGGGACCCTATGGAATGTTCCTTGTCTGGCAGTGGTCTTTCTCATGCGCTCAACTGGTACTTTTTTTTTTTTTTTAGAAGGCACCTCTTTTTCAAAGGTTAGTTTTAAGAAGAATGGAAGAAGAATGGAAGTGTTTTTTTCCCCCCAGTAATAAGGGACTCTGTAAATTATAAAAATCCTGACATTATTTAGCAGCTTTATCCATTTCTATGTAAAAAAAAATTGAAGGAATTAAATGGAATATGCTATATTTTTTTTTAAAGTTAAAACTTGGTTTCAAGCATAGGCATGAAACAAATAAGGAACATTGACTAAAGAGGTAAAAATCATATCCTGGGATGCTTAAAAAAATATTATATGGACATATAATTTTGATGAACAAAAAGCTGAATTATGAGCTGATTTAGATTTTACCTTTGGAAAGCATCTTCCTTGGCCATGGCTGATCTCTCTCTAGCTACTTAGGATACTTCCTAATCTAAATCCAATCCTTTGAATTTCAAACTCTATATTGTTCCATGAAAGTCTACATTTTATGCTTGGCAAAGTTAGTTCCTAGACACCCTGCCCTGGTTGTGACTGATAAGATTATTTGTGTTTATATGTCATTGCTATTTGACTTTTGGTAAAGAAAAGAGGCTCTTGGAGTGTATTTTATGGACCAGAGGGAGTGCCTAAAGCTTTTCTGAGGCCTAAATATCAAAAATACTTCCATAATCTAAACTTTGATTTTGCCTTTGAGACTTCTGCTGACACTGATACCAATTATGCAGAAGTACTGGGGGAAACCTGCTGTCTCCTGAGTGTGGCTCAGCCCCATGCTGCTGCTAAGTTTAATTCTCTGGCACCAGAAACTTAAGAAAAAGGGAGGGGCTAGAAAAATGGCTCAGAGGTTAAGAGCACTGACTGCTCTTGCAGAGGTCCTGAATTCAATTCCTAGCAACCACATGGTGGCTCACAACCATCTGTGATGGGATCTGATGCTCTCTTTGATTTGTCTGAAAATAGCTGCAGTGTATTATACTCACATACATAAAATAAGCAAATCTTAAAAAAAAAAGAGAGAGAAAAAGGGAACAGTGTTATGCAGCTACAACAGGCAACCATATGTATGAACTCACAACCTTTGTGACAGCCTGGGTAAGACCTGTACAAGTTCAAGCCACACAAAATTCCAACACATGGAAGGTAGGGGAGCCCAAATTCCTACTCTTGAGTCAAGGAACTGTTGACGACTCAGAACCACTAGGGTGTCAGTTTTCATCAAGTAGCACCTGGGAAGTTATCAATGTTCAAAGGCCATACATCCAAGAACATATGGGCAACAAAAATTGAAGTTGATGGTTAAGAAAAAAGGGGTTATAAAGTTGGGAGGGTAAGAAAATGGGGTAAATCTGGGAAGATCTTAGAGAAGGGTGGATATAATCAGAACATCTTGTGTGATATCTTAAGGAATTAGTCATAAAGTACTGCATAGCATTTGCCAATACTAGAAAGATTACTCAATGAATATGTTATTCTCTATAATCATCCTATGAAGTGAGTACTTATTCATCTAATGGTACATATTATGTCATTTGTTATCTCTTATGTGTTCCTCGGGAGTCAACACGTGGAGCCCCAATGTTCAGCTCTTTGGAAGACACTGAGAATGGCATTATGGGACAGTCCATAGACTCTTTTAGGTTCATTTTTTTAAGATTTATTTTTATATATGTGAGTACACTGTAGCTGTCTTCAGAGACACTAGCATGACGGATGGTTGAGAGCCACCATGTGGTTGCTGGGAATTGAACTCAGGACCTCTGGAAGAGCAGTCAGTGCTCTTAACTGCTAAGCCATCTCTCCAGCCCCTCTTTTAGGGAGTTGGAAGAGGGAGAAACTTGAACTTTTTAACAGACTTTACCAGGCAAAACATCAACAGAAACTGAATATTTCCTGTTACTACTGATCAATTCATCTAGAAGAGGAATCACTTTTATGCTGTTATGCTTAAAACAGTAGCACTTGGATAATAATCTTCTTGGGTTATGAACATCTACACTTGGGAGATTGGATGGTAACGGAGTGCAGCGGTGACTCACCCAGTCCACTCTTGCTTTCAATATGTTCCCACATTAGCAGAAGAGGAATGCCTTTGCACCAGGCACAATGTGTGCCTGAAAGTCACTGGGAGGTAAGAAGTGAAGGGAAGAAAAATCAGTGCGAGACTATTCTTTGACAGACGATGAAGGGATATAGAGACCAGGATACTCCCCCCCTTTTTTTAGGGTTTAAAAGTAGAAGAGAATTGTCTAGAAAGAAGACAGTAGCACTAACCATGGGAGTAAGAAGAGCTATAGGATGAAGTAACAATTACTCAAAAAGATTTAGGGACAAACTGAGGTCAGCAGTACAGGACAGTTGAACTGGCTTTGAAGTAGATGATTACTTGGGTTTGTATCATGAACAACGTTTCCTTCCCAGGTCCGAACGTCATAGGAACTTTGAGCTCATATTTAAATGTTATGTGCCTTGGGATAAATGAGAGCACCCACCTTCTCTCGGATGTCAGCTTTGTGGGCTTCTACTTTCTGTTTCCCTACCAACACCCACACCCTTGCCCCTCTGGAGCTTCAATTCTTTAACACCAGAGGATAAGTGCTGGTGAGATTCGCTCTAACTTGAGGAGTGGAACACTGAAGCGAAAGGGAATGTGTAGTGTTTCCAGTATCCCTCAACAGACAAGCGTATTCTACCGCTGTTCTGGTCCTACCAGCTGAGAAAGCAGGAAGGGAGGAATGGAATCAGTTTAAGAGTGCAGAACCCTAGGTCTTCCTTTTACATTGCAGAGGAACTAAGAGTGTTGCATGCCTGATTCTTGTTTCTGCAGTGGGCATCTCATGTCCTTATTTGACTTTACCCAGAGTTATCTGAGTGTGCAAGAAGCAACCGGTCCACTGCACAGTAGAGGCTTTCCTCTGTATGGAAAAACTGAAGCATCACACAGAATACTTAAAACTTTGTCGGGCATGCGCAAGGAATACCTTCATTTGCCATTTCTGGTAAGTAAACCTTCCAGCCCCTGCTTATAATTCTTCTAAACAGCTTTTGATCCACAGGAATTAATATTACATTGTAATAAGCCAATTACTGGGGATACAAATTACATAGCATGGGGTATTTTCTTCTGTAGTGAGTAGGTGGAGAAAAGTTGAAGTGAACAAAAATAGGAGAAATCCTGATTGCTCCAAACCTGAGAGAGAAAAAGCTGAAGTGAAGTAGCATTGTGCTTAAATGTAAGCTTAACAGAAAACTATCCATCTTCCGTATCCAGGAAGCAGGATTAATGATGTTCAATTCTATATAAGGATAAAAGGATATTGATAATAATGGCTTAAAAACCAACAGTTCAATCGGATTATGTTACCTGAGGTAATCAAAGCAATTTATGGCTACTAGGGAAATTTCCTCTTCCTGGGTAATTTAAACATGTCATTACCATGTGAAAAATACCCAGTTCTTCAAAATTATAGTAGAAAAATGAAGCTTGGTGTGATCCTTTATCCACTGGTCACAACAGGTAGGTCAGCATGACTACCACATCTTTACAGTATATACATGAGTTTCCTTTACTAGAAGCTCTGGGGAACTAAGACTTCAGCAGACTTCAATGGCTTGCTCAATACGATGAAGAAATTATTATTCATCCCTATTGTTCTGGAGTCAGAGATTGTTGTCTACTGGTATACCCATCAGCAGCAGGTAATTGAGAAAGAGCCCACTGTTTCTATCACGCAGCTCAAAACGTCAGATGGGAATTCTTCAGTTACCTGTTGAATTCTAGTGGGTGAAGATTCAGTAGTCTTCAGTTTAGAGATTATTTCCTACAAAGTGTTGTCATGTTTTGGAGAATTTTTTTTTGGTCTAGGTCACAAAAGTATCAATTCATGATGACATCTATTTTTAGGTTTTAACTAATTTTTTAAACCTTATATATGCATGTATGCTTGTGGGATGTGTATGTGTGTGTGTTTGTATCTGTGTGTAGTGACATCTAACAGTAAATAAACCTAAAATTTTAAGCTAGCGCAGCAAACTTTTATGAGAGAAAAATTATCATTATTTTAAAAATACTAGTAAGAAGTTATTCACCTTTAACAAGACATATCAACAGTGTTTTGAATATACACTGTTCCTTGGCACATGGATCATAAACAAAGCAGACTCTATTTATTTATTATTTATCATTATCGTTTGACAATGTAGTGCTAAATTAAAATGCCACCCAGATGGCACACACATCCTAATGACGTAAGGACGGCCACAGTGCGGCTTCTTTTCTCAAAGTGAGTAAGCACAGTGTCTCCTGGGGAAGCATTTCTGTGCCAGTCAACTCAAAGTCTGGAAGTGAGTACACTGGGGCTTAGCCCTGGGAACCTGGCAACCAGCGGGGCCAACATGGGGCTTTACAATACAAAGTCTTCTCCTGCTCCATCCATGCCAGGCACCTCCATATTTCTAGATTCTTAAGGAGCCTATTACCAAACCCATGCAGCACATTCATGTAAAGGGCAGCTCTAAGAAGCATGCCTATACTATAAGTCACAATGTGAGGCACAGTCTCTAGAGCACCACAGGGATCCACAGCTTATGTATTACTGCTGTTGAACTCATTGAATTAAAAACCAAAGGGATATTTCATTCAAAAAAAAAAAAAAGACACATAATTCGCATTATCAAGCCATTCAATTTAAAAAAAGAATGAACAATTAGAAAACTAAGATTTACATGCCATTATGAGTTCTAGACTATAATCTTACTACTACAAAACCAACAGCAAAACCAAACAAATTTATAAAGATTTGGTTTGGGTACAATGGAAATCAAAGATTACTGATAAAGTGCTAAAAAATGTCAATCCAAGCAACTGGTATTTTATGGCTCCCAGATTAAATAAGAACTGTTTTTTCCAAAAGTGAGATGCTCAGAGTGAACTACCAGTTTATAGGTAACACGCAGTACCCAAGAAGGAAATAAAGTTGTTTGTTTTCATTAATCTGTCATTAGACTCTGAAACCCCTTTCTCCTATGTGCTGCCAATGGACAAGGAAGGATCCCGAAGGATAGAGGAAACCATGAATCACAACTGAGCAGCATAGTGGATCATCAAACGATGGGAAACAGGTGGATTGCTCTGCATTGTAAATACAATTGTAACCTTTGCTTCTCCGATTCTGTATTGGAGCCATGCTGCCTCGGTCTCCTGTAATAAAGGCATGTGACTCTGGCTTATCTTTTTCAGTCTTGTTAGTTTTAAGTGGCCAGTTTTCACCCTACATTTTAATTATTCAGTGATTGGTTTGAATGACCTTTTACAAGGCAGCTTGCCAGCTTACGGATGTCGTTTCTGCTGTAAGTAGCCAGATAACTGTCTGTGTCATAAGCTCATCTGTTTATTAAATAAGTATTTATTGGGTACCAAGCATGTGCCATGCCTGGCACTTTCCTCTGAACTGGGGATGAACTGGTGACAAGCCCCCCCTCCCTCTTCAGAAGGATAATAAGGAGGATGACTTGTTTTGTGCCCTCTGGTTTAGGAAGAGACGTACAAACAGAAAGCGTCTGAAATATGGTAACTGAGATGGATGAGGAGAAATTTAACTGAGATTGTAACTTTTCAATGGATACAAATGTATCAAGAGGGAGACAAGGGATGGAGAGAAGCTCATAGATCGAAGCTCACAGCCAGTGCTCCGTAATGACCTACTAGGTCTATGACTCTAGACAAGTTGTTCAGCCACTTACTTGATTTTCTGAAATAATAATAACATGCATCACAAAGTGGTAAATGAGGTGACACATATAAACTGCTTAGGGAGGGCCTATCATGGAAGGTTTTTTGTCTTAATAAGCAATTTTAATTTTGTGGGAAAGTTGTGATAAAATAATATGAACCATAAACTTTTGTAACATGGCTGAAGGGATTGTCATAAAAATGTTATCATTTTGAGTCTGACAATCGTGGAAGCCTAGCAGCCAGTGGAAAGAATGGATTGCGTTCTTGGGTCTCAGAGACCATGTAGTATCACAAATATGCAGAATTCTGATGATGGTAGTACAACTTTTTTTTTCCTGAAGTTTCACTGAATTCTATAAAAACCAGTTTTTTTTTTTTTTTTTTTTTTTGTAAACTTTTAGGACATTCAGATTGATGACAAAATCATAACAAATCTTGGCAGACCTTTCTTCTTTTGTAGGTAGTAGAAATGTTTAAGAGAATTTTTGAAAAATTTATCAATAGAAAGGTAATTAATATTTTTATTTTTATTCATTTTAAAAATCTCCCCATGGTCACTTACAAGGAAATCCATTTACTACTAAATGCAACTAAAGGAATATACATTTCTTAAAAATCTCTCATTGATTTAGACAGTTATTTAAAAATATATTTAGATATTTCCTTTTTTTATAAGCATTTAGTTTTATCCAAATTACTTTTCTCAAAGCTGCTGAGATGTCCAGGTGAATGGTGGAAGGAACAGTAAAGAGTAGCAAAGGGAAGCTAGCCCATCAGGGGCAGCAGGCATATGGAAAATCCTTTCCTCTTCATCCTGAGTCACGTAGGTGTCTGTATAGGCGCCTCTTCCCATGCATCCTGAGGTGCACTAGTATCTCTCGGCTTATTCCACAGAAGAAACAAAGCCCCAAAGCATAAAGATCAGGCCTGAGTCTAGTCTTAGATGGATGACTCATGTACTCTAGAGAAGTGGAAAAGGCATAGATACTCTCCACTGCTTGCTCGTAGGCTAGGCTAAAATCAGTTTTCAGAACAACCATGTTATATATCATTTATCTATCTATTTGTCTGTCTTTTTCTCTGTCTGTCTATCTATCTTCTGTGTGTGCCCATGACACATAGGAGGCCTGTGGCCACCCTGGGCAAGTCTGTTCTCTCATACTTTCCCATGGGTTCTGGAGACTGAACTCAAGTTGCCAGGCTTGGTGGAAAGTGTCTCTATCTGCTGAGCCATTTTGCTGGCTTTGCAAAATCTTTTGAAAGAGTTTCTAAAACAAAACAAAACAAAACATGGAACTACTTGTGTGGGCTGCCATAAATGTAGATGATTAAAAACCTCATTTTATTCTAATTATTTTTCTCAAGTGCAACTACTGTAGAGTGTCTTTCTTTTCCCATTTGTGTCTCAGTGTTTTGTACCTGTCACCCCTCAGGACCCAGGTTGTAGAAAATAACAGAAAAAGCCAAGAAATAGAGTCCTTAGTAGAAAATTTGAGTTTAAAAACAAAACAAAGCATTTTTCTGTGGCATTGCAAGTGGATACAAGGATGGTTTACCACTTGTCTCATGCACCATTGTTTCCAGATGGAAACTAATTAACAAGAACTCAGAACAATGATCCTGTCATTGGGTTAGGTACCTAGAGACAAGAGGAGCAAAGCAAGAAGTACTCTGTTTGCAAGATTGAAGAGGAAACAGGTAGAGTGTACAGAAAGTGGTATGGACAGTTAAATTAATTACAGTTGTGCTAAGAAGCAAAACAAACAAACAAACAAACAAAAAGGTACAAGACTCAATATTTTAGAGACTCAGAAACATCCAGACCCACCCACACACATACCCCTATGCTTACCCATACACATACATGCATGCACCCTTGCACATGTGCACACACAATTTCGTTAGGGATTTTATAGCCTCTCCTCATTCATTCGGACTTAAGAACATCTTACTTTCATGTCATTGCAGTTTTGCTTTTGACTCTTAGGCTAGTTTTCAGGAGTGATAAAGGAAGATGCTTCTCTCTTCCAGTTATGAGAACTCTTCAAGTACTGGTAACCACTTCCAAATAAGATTAGTGTCCACACCTAATACATAATGTATAACATTAATATGGCCTCTGGTTTCTTGCTTTGAATTCAGATAAAACTACTGCTGATCTTTCAGAGAAAAATAACAACATATTCTCCCTACAAAGAATTAGCAATAGTTCTGGAAATATGAATTATTTTCAGTATTCTGGTGAAAATAAACAAACAGGCACTCTGATGGGGAGACCACCACTTACAGATGTCACAAAAACATGTAACCAACAGGAAAGAAGACAACACAACAAAAGACAGCCTACGGATGAGAGAAAATACATCTGAGCAAGAGATAACATCTGAAATATATAACACATGCATACTAATACATACCAGAAGCCCCAGATAACCCAATGAAAATTGGCAAAGGAACGGAGTTAGACATCTATCAAATGAGGACCTACAAATGCCCAGTGAGTCTCTTGCTTATATGAAAATATTCTGTGTCACTAATCTTCATGGGGATGCAAGCAAACTCATTATCACCTCCTCATCTACAACCATGGTCAGAGAACCTTCACCGCCTCATATAACAGGTAGTAGTCAAGGATGTGAAGGGAAGAGCTCAGATACTGTGAGATGTGTGGACACTGTTACATGCACTGTGGACAGCAGTATGGAGGAGCATGAAAAAAAAAAAAAAAGAATTCAGCTCTACCATGGAGTCTGCTATCTATCCAAAAGAACAGAAATAAAAATCTTCAGATATCCATACTCCCAACCTCCTGGCAGCATTATCCACAATAACCAAGCCATGGAAGCAATTCAGTATCTATTGGTAGACAAAGGCATTCGGCAAACTTGATATATGCAGACAATGAAATATTACTCAGCCTTAGAGAAGAAGGAAACCTTACCCTTACCCACTGTGAGAGCTACATGTATGTGTAGGGCAATGTGTTAACAAAATGAATCAGATATAGTAAGACAAGAACTGAATGATACCACTGAGTGTTCTATAATACCAGGAAAGAGTAGAAGAACCATCTCGAGGTAAGTAAAATGGAAAAGTATCAACGGCGTTGTGCAAAGCTTCAGATCATGAGATCTGTAAACCATAGACAGGTACCGCACAGCAGAGGGACCTCCAGACAGCAGTGCTGTTTTGTTTGTACAACTAAAAAGTGCTCTGAGAACACATAGTTGTTTGTTTGTTTTTTTCCCTCTTGGTTATGATAATAATGACGAGGGTAGGGAGAAGACTTTTGGAAGGCTTATAGTATAAATTGTGAATAGTCCCATGGCTGCATTTTTAGATACATTAAATATGTGCTTATTTTTTATGGCAGCCATACTTCAAAGAAATATTTCTAAAATGTCATACACCACCACATTAGAAATAACGGCTCGTGCATGCAGAAAAATTACCTGTTTCCTTTTCTGCAGGCCCTAAAACATAAGAAAAGAGAATTTAAGGCCAAGCAAAGCAAAAGAAAACTAGCCCATCTTTCTATTTCCAGCTCATTTTGTATGTTCTTGGTGTGACCTGAACATTAAAAAATGATTGCTTTTTTTTGTTTAACAAATGAAAATCAGAATAGGAAGGATGGAAGGAGAAATTGAAAAAGCAATTTTTTTCTCAGTGAATGACCAATATTTTATGTTTTTGAAGTAAGACAGCTCGGCAGTCCTTGAATGGATTGCTGGGATCCATTTTCTAGAATGTCAATCACATTAAACTCCAGGAAAGGAAAACATGGGCGGGTACTGACTTCCCTTCCACTTGGTTTTAGGACAAACACCTCTATGTACAGATAAGAGAAGATCCTCCATCTCCTTCCCAGTGGACTCTACAAGTATAAACTACTGAGCTACATGGTGAAATGTAGCCGATCATCTGATCATCTCAGCATTTTTGCATAGCAGCAAAACCTTGCCAGAGGAGCTCAGAAAGAAAGGGTTCTGTCTGCACATTTTAAATAAGGTGTTATAATGGCTAAAGATCCCCACAAACTTTCCTCTGAGATACTTGAAAGGTTTTAATGTCCGCTCATGGATCGGTTCTTTCAATCATGTTGGAACTCTTGATATTCCGTGACCTGAGAGTTCCATGGAGCGAGTGAGTATTCACAAGTGAAAACCAGAGTGTTCATCTTCCACTTCCTTCAAATGACCGAGTGCTCACTGCGTTTGCTTTAACACAACATGATATCGTAATTAATGATGTTAAGCTGGTAACTAAGGAGGTTTCATGTTGTTACTCTCGTGATATAATATTGGTTGCTATGGTGATGAGATGGCTTTTTTGTTAATCACTCAGGAGGTTGGTTATCACATGCTCGTTAGAGAGCTTGTCCAGATTTGGAAAAAAAAAAAGACAGAACATTTATGTTTTCCATTGGCTGAATATTGATAAAATTATCCCAATACCAATTAATTGTAAATTAACTTTCCACTAAGCACTATCTAAAAATACTAAAAGCTATCAATCTTTATCTACAGAATGACTCCCCTCTTATTTTAAGATATAAATTTTTAACAAAACACAAACTTTTCCTTTTCTTCTGGTAATGACCCATGTATGATATGTCAGCTTTATGACAATTTGAACAAATTATTTAAAATCTTTTCCGATGCTGTGAAGTCAGCCAGTTCAAAAGACTGAAAAATAAAAGCTGGTCTTGTGACTCGGCCGTTTACTTATCTCTAAACATTTAAAATATCAGTGTCCTTAATGAATAAAACTCGAAGAAAGAGAAAAAGTGCACAGTCCTCTCAAGAGGTCTAATCTTTCAAATGCATCAATATAGAGCCAGCAATTAACAGCGGCAGGAAGTTCTACCCGTGTATTCCAGCCCGCCTAACAATCAACAAGTTTCTTCCTCCGCCGAGTGACAGTGCAGATCAGAAAATAAAATTACATAATGCTACACTGACACCAATCAGCAAAGCATCCACAGCCCATAGTTTAAATGTTAGACATACTTACAGTAATGTCAAAAAAATACAACCCATGCAAACACCTTTTGGTTTCTTGAAAACTCAAAATAAGAACAAAGAACAACTTAAGCACGGATCCTGGGTCTTTCATTCAAGCCGAGTCCCAGGAGGCATATTAAAGCGATGAATAGGAAAAAGCGCTTCAGTTCGCCAGCTGAGATTTTAATGAGACATTTCCCTTTGCCTCGGCACAGGATTGTTCAGGGAAGGAAAGGGCTTCTCATAGAAAATTCAGTTAATAGGCATTGTTGGCTCTCACAGCCACTTCGGCAATTGCTCAGGGCACTGACCTTCTATTTTGGCATATTCTGTGAGCCTAGTGTAATTGATCAAGGCAGCCTTCTCCAGACATTTTCTGACCACTTTCTTCACCTCCTCCGCGGGGATAGGGGTGGCGATGTCTTTCATTAAAACCTACAGAGAAGGAGAGAGAAGCGGGGTGGGTGGAAAAGAAGAGGAGAGACAGTGCATAAAATACATTCTAAAAACAAATTACACAAATTGCCTCAGACCTCAGTGTTTCCTGGGGAGGGGGGAGGGGTCTTCTGTAACTTGTGGGAAGTAATGAGTCGGCACTTCACAACTGGGACCTAATCCTTCAGTATTGGTTCCTTCTGTCTAAGCCTCATTTGTGAACATCAAAACCTCCCATAGGCCAGGTCACCAGGATTCAGTGTGACTGTCACTTCTCCTCCAGGGATCCACGACACCATTAGAGCAGCTGTTTCAGATCAGGATTACAGCCCTTGGCATAAGTGATAAACAAAGTTTTGTCTTGTATAGTCCTAGTGAAAAAGCCCCAGGTCTTCGGAGTTACATGTGGAAAAATCGTAAGAAACAATTGCGCCATGAGTGGGCATAATTTTGGAGCACTGTAAAAATCATGGATTGAACGTTTTAATTGTGATCTGCTGAGCACCGTGTGCTGGAGTACGAAAAGAGGAGGGGGGGGGGTCTTTGCCTTCGTGGAACAAGTGCTTTATGTGAGACACAATGACATTTTTCCTCAGTTTCTGATAAAAAAGAAGGTTTTTCTTTGCTGGGTTCCTAAAATGTATTCTTGGATATTTTTCCTTAACATGTTTTATTGCTAACAAGCAGCAAATACGGTTATATAAAAAATTCAAAAGGTAACTTTAAACCCTTTCTAACGATGCATTGATACTTTTCATTACCACTCCTGTTATAAATTGTTAGCCACTGTTAGGCAGACTATTTTCTCATGCATTTAATGTTAATTGTTATGCTTTGTTTATATTCAAACAATGATACATATGAGAAAAGGCTAATAAAGGTGCTTTTTAAGTGTGGTAAGTATTCTACTAATCTCTTAAACTGCAAAAAGTACTAAATAACCCAAAAACATCCATTTGAAACTTTATTACTTTAATCTCTTTTTACCAGTATTTGAACACTCTTGAATTTATTCTAGTATACAAGTAGCAATAACCCCTGACAGTATTTTCAAATGTATTTAGGCAAGATTTTCTTTCTTGAAATCAGCTAACTTTATCATTTATCAGGTCGTTTATTTTCAAATTGAATTACGACATTTATTTGGTACTTCAGAAACAGAAAGTAAATATTTTGTAGTCAGAAAAAAATCTGTGCAAAGTGAAATATGTATAGGCATAGAATATAAACTATTATATTTAATGAGACCTTTGCCAAAATTTACCATCAAGATGCTGCTGCTGCATATACAGGCTTATGAATTTTACTTAGCTTCTCATGCTGAGAAATTTCAAATAGTAGAAAGAATAACAAGAAATTAGAATGTATATGCTTGCCCCAGAGGTGAAGCTAGGATTTAGATATTATTTCACATTCTCTAGGAACTAAACCCTGATTTCTGTCTATGGGTTTTAGCTTCCTCTGGGGCTCTTCCAAAACATTAAAGGTGTTAAAAATTCACTTTCAGATTTTATTTTGCTTTTGAAAGTTGCAAGTTTAAAAAAAATAAAGAAATGGCCTGTAGCATTTCTGTTTCAGTTTAGTAGAAGATGAGATTAGTGACTATAACTAGGAAGGGTCACTATCACCCTGCCACCTGTCATGGGGCATCCCTGGATTACTACCTCCTTCCTGTTGGGAAGGAGCAAGACTCTACCATGGAAACCAAGACTCAGAGAGGCTGAATAAGGTACCCAAGATTATATTCGGTTACAAAAAGTAAAGCAACTTTAAGAACTGACTTATTTGCAAAGGAATAGAACAGAAAAAATAGTTTAAAAAGTCCAAGGCTTCACACAGTGTTTAAAAATATAAAAATTCTAATAAAGCCTGTTATTGAATGAATGACTTCATTCAAGGTACACAAAACAGAAGACAAGGCTATAACATATGGATTTAACCTATAACCAAAGATTCCATTTTAATCACTGCGTCAAGCCCCCTCTCTCAATTTCTGGACAATGTTTCTGCTTCCTTTTCTAGTAGCCATGCTTGTAGGTAGTTATTTCTAAAGTTATTTTGGCAGAAAAATAGGTAAGAGAAAGTCAATCAATCAGGGCCAGCATAATACAATTACAAGCTATATAGAATAAACAAAATTGTTTACAATTCTTAGAGTGAAGAGTTGCTGAAACCTTATTATTCAGCTGGCAGAATTTCACAGCATTTGGGCAGATTTATAAACATGAAAAAACACTATCCTCAACATCTACAGAAACAGCACACATTATGCCTTAAAAATTGTTTTTAAGGATGGTTTTAAAGACCTTGTTTGCTATATGGTTTTGCTGGGGAAATGTATTTCTATGACTTGTGAACTCATTGATGACAACACATCCGATGTGGAGCCTGAAATGAACGGAAAGGAACGATATGGCCATCATTTTACATGGTAACCCTGACATGCATGAGGGCTAAAAGTGCTGGAAAGACCAGTGAATCTAATAGAACCATAAAAGGCAAGTGTGCAAAGGCCTGGGAAACAGAAACAACTAAAAAACAAAACAACAACAGCAACAACAGAAAAAGGAACAATAAAACATCTCATGAGATGATAGGTTGGGGGGGTAAGATGCAAAGATCGATATCATTAAAGGACAAGTATCCGGTAGATAGCACAGTATCGGGTAGAATGGTGGAGAAAAGGCTTCCTCAGAGGAAGGAAGGAGTAGGGAGACAGTGAGAAAATTAGTAAGCAAAGGTATGGGCACAGTGGCATAGGCTCAGCAAAAAGCTCTGACTCGTGAAGACCGCTCAGTTCAACAGGGGGAACCCAGCCCCCAAGAACACAGGGAGCATATATAAACCCTCATACATACCCTTTCAAGTAAGGAGAGCGTAGCTTTTAGAGCACCCTCAGGTCGTCCGAAGGGAAAGCAGTATCTTTAGAAACAAAAGGAGGGACAGAAACATGAAACTTGTAATACCAACCCAGGAACTAAATGATGCCGCCTTCGATTACTTGGCACTAGTGGAGAACCTTGAAGACAAGTTAAAATATCGAGTCCTCTTGGACATTACTTTACCTGCTAAATTTTACCAAGGGTATGATTTCAAGGTCTTGAACTAACAAGGTGCCAACTATGATGAAAAACGACTCTCAAGTCTTCATGATACAGTCACTAAGAGTACAGACATTAAGGAAGACACCCCATGGTCATTCTAGAGAGGATTGGTATGTAATACCTAAAAATTTCTTGTTTAAGCTTTGGTATTTAAGGTCCAGATGAAAATGAAATGATTTTTCTCATACTTGCTAGTATTAATATGTGGGAGAAGAAGGTATCCACCATACACCTAACTTCTAAGATCAGCAGTGCTCCCTTCTCCCAATTTAGGGACACCACACTGGCAACCATGGTGTTCAATTCTTTCACCTTCTCAGGAACATGCAAACCCTGTGCAGAATTTCCTCAGGAGAGTTAAGATGCCAACTGTTTCTTCTCTAATAGATCCTAGCTGCAAAGTAACAAGTGGAAGCCACATGGTGGGGGTGTTCTGAAACTGGGGCTTAGGGAGAGAGAGAGTGAACTCCTAAGGTCAGTGGCCACAGGATGGGTAACAGGTGTTTTTTTTTCTTCCCCTCTTCACATCAATCTCCACATGAAGAGGGTTGAGAATCCTTCTGGAGCCATAGGCTTTATTGAACCAGAGTTAGGAAAGACTCCACCACCCTTCCGAAGCCCCCTCCTCCAGGACCCAGACTGCAGGCAGCTGGCTGTCCTTATGCTGCTACCCCACTTTGACTTAGAAATCTGTCAACTAATGAGTTGGGAAGTTTATCTCTCTCCATGTCCTACTCAATTGTCTGGTGGCTGCAGAATGAAATTATTTTTCTCACACTGTAATTTGAATGGATTTACCTAGAACACACTTTAAGTTTCAAGTTAAAAGTTGTTTAAGAGACCAAATTAAAAAAAAAAAAAAAAAAAAAAAAAAAAAACCAAAACAAGGAATAAAAGGCGCACCTCTTTCTTCCTTTTAAAAGAAACGTATTTGAGTTTGGGAATTGCCAGCATCATAAAAATTTCTCCGGTGATAGAGATAAATGCAAGCGTATACTTTCCAAATTTAGTTAGCTAGGCTTTTCTTTGGAGGATTCGTCATCTACTTTCTGTTAGAACATATCCTTGCTTAGTTTTGCCTCTTGGTGCCATGTTCCCCCAACCTCCAGAAAAGCCTCAATCAATTTATTTTAATAGATGTTCCTGTGAAATGGTGCTTTTTAGACCTCAGCAAATTAGTGAAGTAGCTTTAATCACCCTGTGTACTCTGAAGCTTAATGCACACCTAAATAAAGAGCCAATTGGCTCCTTGTAGTTCCCTCCCCTTGCCTAATCTTTTCAGTGTATTTGCATAATCCACCCATTGTCTTTGCTATCGTTTATTTCCATTAACCTGCGGGTGACACATTTTATGAATGGAATGTTACTGATCCTCAGATTACATTTAGCATTTCAGGGCTCTGAGGTCCCCATGGGTATGTTCTGAATTAGCATTGGCTGTGCAGGGTGTGTAAATAATTCAGCACATTTAGAGTAATCCGGAATCAATACCGGTTAGAAAATAACTGCACACGGAAGCTTAATTAATCTTTATAAAGCAAGTTATAAAAGACGGGAATCATTTTGTTCTGCCTCCCATCAGGATAAATATTTTGGTTTTTTTCCCTCCCCCTTGACAGCTACGCAACAGCAAAGCAAAGTGGAAACCATTCAATTATTGAATAAAATTCAGTCACATTTAATACCTAATCTGAGTGAATTGAAGCCAATCTTATTCCCACTTTGGTAAGTGAGTTTTACAGATAAATAAGCTATTTTAGACCCACTCTATGATTAAAGCACCACTCCCCTCCTTACTTAAATGCAGCAGTAATATTTACTGAAATTCTATGTGCCCTGCACATTTTCTCTAACAGGCCTTTTTCAATATACATCTTGAGTCCTGTATGTTTGCTTTGATTTACCCCAAGTAATTTCTGTGTTTTGGAAAAGAGAAAAAGTTCAAGTTTTAGCTGATTCTTTCAACAGTTGGACTTTTTATCCTCAGACCGTGCACTTGTATATTTACCTCTTGAGTTTTCAGTTTTTGATAGGCTATCAATGTCCTGTTATGAAAGATAATCAATCCCTCATTGTTTATTTTTTTGGGTGATGTGGATTTACCTCAGGATATGACATGTGACACACAAGCGTCACCTGCCGAGCTATATCTTCAGCCCTCAGTGCTAGGTAGTGGAGTGATCTAGAATAACTTGCATGTATTTAAATGATGAAATTTTTTAAAAATGTTACATTGTATCTGCTTTTTTTAAGTGTCAGCAGAGGCGAGGGAATTTATGACCTGGCCTCCTACGCCAGGCAACTAGTGATTAACTTTCTATCTTTGGATGAGATCACATGTCCAGAATCTTATCTATGAGGATATAGTTTGTATATTTTTTTTATGTGTATGTAACTTAGTTAGGGTTTTACTGCTGTGAACAGACACCATGACCAAGGCAACTCTTATAAATGACAACATTTAATTGGAGCTGGCTTGCAGGTTCATAGATTCAATAGAGCATCATCAAGACGGGAACATAACAGCGTCCAGGAGGCTGTACCACTCCATATGGACACTGTTTATCTAGTCTTCAATATTCATGTGGCTAATTTTCATTTAATCATGAACAATTTTGGTATGGACTATCATTCATTCTTTGGTCTATGTGGACTTTACTTTCACTTGGGAAAATGTGTTGGCATGAAATAGGTCCCATTCACAACAGGTGTTTATTATAAATTCAAGAACCCACTAACCTAGTTTCCAGAGTGGGTTTAATACCACAGCATTTGAAAGTTCCCATTTCTCAATGTTCAGATTTGCTGTTTTGATTTGTATCTATGCTAAGAGGCTTTTGGTTTTGCTTTTTGAGGCTGGACTGGAACTCCTCATTCTTCTTTTTCATCC
Organism: Arvicanthis niloticus; assembly: GCF_011762505.2. Taxonomy (NCBI): domain Eukaryota; kingdom Metazoa; phylum Chordata; class Mammalia; order Rodentia; family Muridae; genus Arvicanthis; species Arvicanthis niloticus. The sequence continues at coordinate 39,035,100 of NC_047672.1, read as the reverse complement.
TTTCAAGTGTTAGGACTCCAGGCTTGGGCCACCATGCTGGACCTGACCGCGGTTTTGAGTACTTTCCTCTTGAATGATGAGGTCTCCTTTTCCCCATCACACACGGTCTTGTCCTTTCTGCTTAGTGAATTTCACTGTTTGTGGTTATCCTTTACTATTCGAGTTATGTTGAGGCAGAATAAAAACAATTATGGGGACAAGGGAAAAGAAAAGGGCCTTAACTTTAGAATCCCTCTGAAGCCTCTGGCTAAGTCAGGGGCAAACCAAGATTTCCAACACAAAGTTTGCTGCAAGGACAATATTTCTTCTGTATTGTGATTATTTTCAAACAAGGATGTTAAAGTGGCAATAAATGACACATGAGACTTTATGTGGTGGTTTCCCTTCCCTAGCTGTAAACTACACATTTCTAGGAATCTCACCAGAAACTGCATTTAAGGTAAAATACTCTTATACAGTACAATTAATGATGGTTTTAACTTATCAATTGAAACCCCACCCATGGTACCTTCAGAGACACCCTATAGTCTTCTTTATTTAAAAAAGAGACTGAAAAAGGAGAAGAATGTTTTTAACAAACTTTGAGATGTCGCTTGGAAACCACCAGGAGCATATATATGCGTCTGGAGTTGAAAACAGTTGACTCTGGAGAAGTCCACATCCACACCTGTGGGAGTGCCTTCTTATTTTATTATTTTTAATAAACTCTAGCCTTGTTTTATATGGTCCCATCCTTAAGTTCCTTTCTGTGGTAAAGTCAAAGTTCAGTTTTTTCTGAGGTTCATAGAGCTACAGGAGAACAGTTGTACCTCTGGAAGTTTTCATACACTTAACTTCTCAGCGGTGTGTACCTATGTTACATGCATAACATTTTCATACCATCTCTAGAGTTCTTACTTCAAGTGTTAAGTTCCCAGTCTCATTTTTGATAGATAGATAGATACCTTGGCTTTTTAAAACATCTCTAAAGACTTCAATAACATTCCTCCATTTTCCCTTTCCCCATACAATATTTGTTATTTCTAAATCGTTACCTCCCTTTGTTAGTCACATGACATGGGCTCTTTCCCCCATATTAAATACTCAAATGTCTGTTGAACATGTGTGATCATGTATATTATTAGAAAGAGAAAAGAGCTGTGTGCATATAGGCAGATCTTAAAGATGACAGTTCTTGAGGAAGGTGCCTCTTGCTAAGATGTTAGGGAAGTCTTAACTATCTAAAGGTGTGGGCATTTGCTCTTGGGCTAGTAAAACCCTTAGAAGAAGATGCTTGCAACAAGTAAGCCTGAATAGCTGCTAGCTTTGGGACAGTCAGGTATATGAGTTGGGAGAGGCATGTTATTATTAATGTTTTACAACATAGGTTTATAAGATCTTCCTATTGTAACTTTTGTCCATGGGTGATGTTTCTGTTCCCTCTACCTCAGTCTAGGTACCATCACCTTCTCTGGGGAATTAACTAACGTAGATTGATATTGGCATAGAAAAACTGTACTGGTAATGAACCCTGGGGTACATGTACTTTTCAGCGGGTTTATAAGTCATTCTTCACTCTCAAATTGAAATAACAAGTTGGTGGGAATGTATAACCATAAAGTTTAATTTTTTTGAAATGATTCGAAATTGTACAAGTACAACATACTAGAGATTCTATAAGACATAATTAATTGATGTAACAATACTTCATACAGTCTAATAAGAGTGGGGATAGAAGAAAATACATTAGCATATTTTTACTTATGTTTCTAACCATTGGGTTGAGACTACCTAAAACCAGGGCAATAATACTATCAAGCTGTTTATCTTTCATTCTGCCAATGATTCTTAGTATTCAAGTCCAATCATTCAGAACAAGGAGCACTAGGTGCTATGATTTATGTTGCGAATGCAAAGATATCTAATAGATTAAGCAATGAAATTATTAACCATGTTACAGTAGGGCAAGTGAAAAACACATATAATAGTTAAGATACTCTAGACTATTCTTTAGCGGAAAAATTGGGAATACCCCCCACTGTAGGAAACTGCTTGTCTGGTGGCGTAGAGGAAAGAAAGAGGAGTCTCTAGGGCTGAGATGGAAAAAAAACTACGCAAGGATGAAAATGCCGAGGAAAAGCATGAGCTACAGCTGACACTACAGCAGGAATGCCTGAGCTACAAAAACAGTGGAAACAAATGACTGCACAATGAAGACCTGATCATACACTGCACTCGAATGGAACCTACTAGTAACTGACTAGTGGCAAGATTTAACAACAACAACAACAACAACAACAATGTCTTGGAGGATGGAGGATAAAGCCTTACTGGAAAAACAGAAACTTGGCTCAAAGACAATACACACCTGAAGTGGCTGATCTGGTTTTCTAAAAGCGAAGAAAGTCGGTCTTTTATCTCCTCAAATCTTTCTTTCTCTTCCACTGAAACCGTTCCAATCCCATCAGGCCTGAAAAAGAAATGAGAGTCAGCAATTTGTATTAAGAGATTATTTACCTTGAAAGATTTTTATAGACACAAATATATCCCTAAATCATCCAAAGAATCAAGTAAAAGGCACGTTAGCATTTGCCGTGTTTACACCGGAAATTTAATGGAAGTATTTGTAGCCATTTACTTCGGTTTTGACCTAGGATGAATGGAATGGGTTTATTCTCTTAGACAGTCTTCAAGGTAAATGCTGACAATAAATAGTTCCCAGATACACAGAAAACAATAACTAGTCCTTGAAAATCTAGGGAAAATGTTCTCTAGTGGAATTAAACATCTGACCAATTAAATGCCTATTCCCTGAATGGACTATTATAAAAACAGACTGAATGCCAGTGGAAATATCTTAACTGCTTCTCTTCCAAACGGAAGTGTACAAAACACGAGGCTGGAGATACTTAAATTTTGTAAGGAACAGAAATTTTGGATAAATATATGTGCCTGAAACTAGCAGATAAGATGCATTTAGCAAATTATATTTAGAACATTGTCAAAAAAATTCTGTATCTGGCTGTAGAGCAGTCACATGACATTTGAGAACATAAAGTTAAACTGTCCATGCTAATTCATCTTACATTTGCTTTAAATCTTAGATACTTAAGAATATCTTTGGTGTGTGAATGGGCAGCAGGCATTTTCCTCATTAGCTTATTTTTAACTGATTATATTTTCCTAAAGATGTGCTCTCATTATTCTAAGTATCAATACTAATGCTTATGTATAAAATAGGTAACAACAAGATTTATTAAATGTAAAGAGAAATAGTTGGAATTACTTTACAAACAAGGTTTTAATTTGATATTTCCCATGTGTGTGTGTGTGCACATGCATGAATATAGATTTCATGCTTGTTAACTAGTCAATTAGGACAAAAGCAATTAATTTCAAAGTTATACTTGAACCTTACTGACATACTGATCTTCTAGTCACATCTAAGCATCATTTAAGTATGAGGACTTTGTTCTTATGTACAATAAATAATTTGTTACTTCAGAAATTTACATGCTGTTGGGATCTAGTCTTTGAAAACATTTCTTGCAATTATAATTAATTTCTAAACAAGGTAATATCTAATTTTACATTTAAAATAACACACCAGTTACATTTATCATGTAAGAATGGATTTTGAATGTTAATTATGAAAAAACTAATAACAAAACACTGGCATCGGTTTTGCATGTAGGAGGGAGAAAATGTCAATGGGTAAGTTATCCAGCAGGCAACTACATTTTAATGCTGGTGTTGTGTATTAAATGAATCAAATGTTTTCACATAACTGTTTTAAAATCATCTTTTACTAAGCCAAAGTTAATTAAAAAAAAAAAAAACCAGACAATTTTATTAGTTATTAGTAACCATTTGTGACAATGATCACAAAAAAATTCTCCTCATTTCAGTGTTTTGGTTTGGTTTTCTTAAAGACAGGGTTGCATGTATCCCACAGTGGTCTCAAACGGCCTATATGGCCAAAAGTGTCTTTGAATTCCTGATCTGTTTCCCAAGTGCTGATTACAGGTGCTCTTGTGCTGGCCATGTGGCTCTCAGAGATGAACCTAGAGCTTTGTGTGTGTTAGGCAAGCACTGTATTGTCTCTATACCTCCAGTACCACCTGAGAGTTTTATTAAGTCATTAACCTGATATTAGGGTTAATTTGGGTGTTGCAGCCTGAGCTACCCCACGTTGGGTGTCAAAAAAGTTGCAGACCACTCTGTCGGTGTTGGAACCCACACTGCCAAAAAGCCTTGGGGGCTAAATTGTTAGAGCCTGCACTGCCCCAAGCTGCTCTGGTCCATGGGTCGGGGTTCAGCAAGAGAGAGAGAAAGGACGGATGCGAAGAATGGAGACCAGACAGAGTGTGATTCAATCCTGTTTATTCTTCAGTCTCTCTTCCTAGTCCAAGTCCCAAGTCCTAGTCCCTAGTTTCTAGTCCCTTCAAGTTCCAAGTTTCCAGTTCCAAGTTCTAGTGCCTAATGTCTAAATCCAAGTTCTTCCTCCAAGTGCCAAGTACCTAATACCTAATAATAATTTCTTCTGTCTGCCTCTCGCCTTTTATATGTCTCACTCCTAAGCCACGCCTTTAAGTCATGCCCTTCGGTCTTGTCTCTAAATCTGATCTCTAAGTCACGCCCTTAAGTCACATACCTTTAAGTCTCACACACCCAAGGGAAGATCCTGGGTATCTAAACCAAGATGTTATCAGAGTGTGCTCAGCTGTTGTAGGCTACTGTAAGCAAGTCTCTTTTCAGGGTATATGGCTCAAGATGGCTGCAAGGATGATAGCTGCTTTCTGTCGGCTCCCCACATTTGGGTATTCAGATTTAACTAGCCCTAGAGTACATTGTTACACCGATGGCAATAAGAATGCATTCTATTGGCTAGTTACAGCAGGTTGTTTCATAGCAGGCATTGACAATTTGGTAAAAGACCAAGGAGCTTCATTCATTCATTTATTCATTCATTTGGATGATGAGCATGGCTCTCTGGCAGATGCTATATGGTGAATTTGAGTGACTATTCTTGTTTCAACTGCCTGATGACATCACGATTGGCAGTGATAGAGTACTGCTTATCTAGCAGGGTAGAATAGGGTTTCAGGTAAGGAACAGTGAGAGAGATGAGGCATGAAAGGGTTTGCATCAAGATTCGAGGGGATAAATAGTACAATGCACAGCAGAATTCTGTCAGTCTGCTGACTTCGTTACTACCAAGTACAAATCAAACAGGTAAAATACACTGGGTGATATGAACTTGCCTTTATCCACCTCGCCCCCATGTACACTGTATAAGGCAAACTACTGAATATTAGGAATATGAGGTAGCCTTGTAATCTAGGTTATCAGTAATGAATGACAATTGGCTGCAATCAAGCCTTGGGGGAAAAGCTTAAGGATTTTAATAATAAAGGCAAGCGACTCTTGTGTTGTCAGCAATGTTCTACTGACTCTTGTCAAAAGAAACATTAGAATTCTTAATTGCAGAATGTAAACTATGTACTCAGTATTGGGTAAGATGTTTTACTTGCAGAATAACAGACTGTTCTCTATAGTCCGGTCTGTACTTTCCAAGAGAGGAGGAGGTTCAGGGAGATGAGGCTACTTCTCCGAAACTGCAGAAGCCAGAGACTGGACTTGAACCTGTGTTTCCTATAATTTGAAACCAGTGTTCTCAAGTACCCACACCTTACTTGCTTTCTCTTTTATTGTCTTAAAAAATAATGCAGAACAGAGAATAAAGTCCTCCTCAACCCTGGGGTATCTGACTAGCAATACTGCAGGAAGCATTTTAAACATTTGTATTTAAACCAGGTATTTCCTACATTACTTATACATGGTGGAAAGTGTAAAGCCTAGCAAGTTTAAAAACAATGCCTCTTATTCACTTATTGACAACATTCACAATGAAAGTCCTGATGCCTTGCCTTTTTAAAAGATTTACTTATTTATTTAAAGTATGTGAGTACACTGTCGTTTTCTTCAGACACACCAGAGGAGTGCATCGGATCCCATGACAGATGGTTGTGAGCCACTATGTGGTTGCTGGGAATTGAACTCAGGACCTCTGGAAGAGTAGTCAGTGCTCTTAACAGGTGAGCCATCTCTCCAGCTCCCCAAAACCTTGCTTTTTTTTTTTTAATACATCATAAGTGATGTATTCACAGAAGCCCTGAGAGAAATCTTAAACCAGTTATAGTTTATGAATGGGTTTTAGTAGCATTAGAATAATAGTTTTTATTTAATTATTATTTTATGCATATAAATATTTTCTGCACAGGTATATCTGTGTTTTAAATGCATGCATGGTGCTCAGAGGCTTGAAGAGTGTGTTGAATGCCCTGGAATTGGAGTTATAGATACTTGTGAGCTGTCATGTGGGTGCTAGGAATCAAACCTGGGTCCTCTGGAGGAGCAGCTAGTGTTTCTATCACCAAGCCACCTCAAAACACCACAATACTTTTTAGAATAAAGATTATAGATTTATTAGAATTCAACCATCTCCTCACTAGGTTCCCCACTGTTCTTGTGGGGCCAGCCATGACCAGCTCCCCTTGACCAATGCTCCAGCCCTCTTGGTCTTGCTCCTTCAACCCTGTCTTTGTCAAGTACTAGGAATATTACTATTTATGAATACTTTTACATTTCTTTTTGGCTCAAGACACTGTAAACAATCACACCATTACACCTTGACAAGTCAGAGCCTTCATATTGGTCTATGACATGATCAGTGATCCCATTCCTCATTTGTCTGTCCTCCCCCCCACCCCAGCCTCATAATTGGTCTCACCGTCCTATATGAAGATTTAACTACTCATCTTCACAGCCTGCTCCCCGAGTCCCCCATGCATACTATACATAAGACCACTTGCTATTATGACGTAAATTATAAACTAATTATTTATGTTTTGCCTCTTTATCTCTGGTATCTAACAAGCTGGCTGAAAGACTTTCCTCTGTAAACATACTGATGAAACAAAGGGATGCAACTCAATGTAAGATTAACTGGACCAGGTAGAAGAGCACAGAAACCATACTACCTATCTAGAGATCTAGAGGCTAGACAATGCATGCCATTCCTTAGTAGTGGTAGCAGAGTTTAAATGACTTGGAATGAATATATATATATATATATATATATATATATATATATATATATATATATGTGTGTGTGTGTGTGTGTGTGTGTGTGTGTGTGTGTGTGTGTGTGTGTGTATATATCACAGAATTGTATAATAGAAAGTTTTGTAAAAGGCAAACAAACAGGAGCAGGGGTTTAGCTGAAGTACTCTTGGTAAAAGCACTCTAAAAAAGGGAAACATCTGTTTAGACTTAGAAGAAAATCTCTAGTGTTTACTTGTCATTTCTGTTATATTCAAATTAATTTACTTTAAATCTCAAGAAGGTAATTCTTCTCCCAAGGTATAAAAAGGGAAAAATAATGATACATCTTTCACATTGGTAAAAAGACTGGTCAAATGTGGTGATTTAAAATTCTAACATAAGTGAACAATCTCCTGACCCGAATGTTAACTGTGGTTTAACTTTATGGCTGACAGATATTAAAGTAGTATTTAGAAGAAAATGTATTGTCATGGATCAAGATTTAATACTCACATTTTTTCCTTCATGGCCTATATTAATTGAAGGAACAAGATTTCAATAAAAGCAGTGTGCTCTGTGAAAGAGGCTTGAGTCACAAGCAAAGCATGAAACATAGATTGGAAGTGGAAATCTTTTTAATTACAGATGAAGTCAAACTATGAAAGCTCCTTCTTGTAATGTAAGTACCTAAATAATGAATACAGTTGTGTCCATGTTTATCATATTCCAAAGATTACTAAATGACAAAACTCATACACTAGAACCTTCTGCCCTTGACTGAGTCTGTTCTTCCATGTAGCTACACATCATGTTCTATTTTCAAAAAAAAAAAAAAAAACCTACCACACACACCCACACCCACCCACCCACCCATACACATACATACATGTCTGTATACACAGATACTTATATGCACATAATATCTGCATACAGGCAATGAAAATACTTTTTAATTTGAAATGCAGATACATTATCATAACTCATGAGGGTTATATAGTTTTGATAATTCTTCTATGGAATAAGGTATTTTCAACTTCTGGTATTAGTCAACATGGCAGATTATGATGTTGCATGACACTATTCTTGAGGAGGAGACCTAAACAAGTGTCTATTCACCCAAGACAGACAAGTAATAACAGACCAAACCTGAGTTTTATGTGTCAGTAGTTATTTATAGTAGTAGAAAAAGCCCCAAAGGTAGCCAAAGGCACCAAAAGGTCACCTTAGTATGGGTGACAACTTACAAAACCTGGAAACACCACACAACTGTCTCTTTGAGGCAGTTCAGATGGTTTGAGCCTCTTAAAAGCAGCTGAGCTTATCTGAGAATATCTCTCAACAGTCCTTTTCACTTACATAAGCTTGAGCAATGAGAGACCTACTGTATCTGGTCAGTTTCAGGGAATTCCTGAGGCTTTTGAGTTGTTTATTCCCTGGGCTTAATGAGAGTCCCTACAGGATGGAATGTTTTTCCTCAGTATAAAACACCCTTAGTCTCAATAAGCCTCCCACCAAGATGGAGGTTTATCTCAAGGAAATGGCCTCACAACAGTGATTAAAAGTAGAAAAAATATTCATATACAATAGACATCTTGTCTTGCCTTTTTTTCCCACCAGTAAATGTAAACTACAGATAAGAAAGTTGATTTAAAAACCATAACATAGGAAGCTGGAGAGATGGCTCAGTGATTAAGAGCACTGGCTGCTTATCCAGAGGTCCTGAGTTCAATTCCCAGTAATCACATGGTAGCTCACAACCATCTGTAATGGGATTACCTCTTTTGTTTGATGCTCTCTGTCATGTAGGCACACATGTAAATAAAGTGTTCATATACATAAATAATAAATCTTAAGAAAACATGATAGGAAAGAGAGGAATATACAATAAGTGCTTACAAAGGAAAAGGAAGGCTAATTAGTTTACAGTTTTCAAAAAGCCTGAGAGAAAATGGGACAAAAATGCTTTATAGCATTCAGTGTTTAGGTAGAAAAGAAAGTTAAGTGTCTAGTTAAATATTCAGATATGGATGGGCAAGAAGTGCAATTTCACTTTCTGTGCCTGTGCAATTTGCTGTTTACACATTCTAGACTTCTGTTTCATAGTAAAAAAAATCCCAGAGGCAAATAATTTTAGCATGTTTAAGACCCATTTATGTGCAGTTTTGAGCACAGATGATTTACTCTCCACATTTTCCAAAACACTTTGTAAGGGACAATGATCCCTGGAGATACTCTAGAAGTATAGCATGAACAGATCCAAGCCACCTTCTATACAACACAAATCATGCTGTCCTCTCTGAAGTTCATAGTAAAATAGTATGAAGTATCTGAGACGTCTACTGGCAGTGGAATCTGTTGAAATTTAAGCAGTACTTCTAAAAATCACCTAACTAAGGGTTTCCTCTTAATTACTGCTTAAAAATCACCACCTAGTATCCAAGAACTCATGTTTTGTTCCTGAAAACTACTGTATTTTTCATGGTCATTTCCAGCTGGACAGCTTCTAGGTATTTGAGGGATAAGTGAGCCTCAAATCTCTAGGCATATACAGATACCAAGTGCTTGGAAACCATGGATTGAATGAATAGGCAAAAAGCAATGTTATTTAGAAAACAGATTGATTTTATCAATGATATGAATTTCTTCCATAACTTCTACCACCCATCAGGTAAGTCTGTGCATCTTGGTTTGGTAAACTATGGGTTTATTTGCAAGCAACAAGAAGGCAGATGTTACAGTGTAGGGTGCTTTGGAATTCTTACAGGCTTCCTGTTACCTGCGTTCAACTCTGAGGAATGTATGACATCTTACTTTCCCCTAGAGAGAGTGAGAAAGGAGGAGACACCTAGAGGGTGGTATTTCTGAATTGTCAATTCTGTCTGCAGCACAGCAGGGAAAGCCACTTTGCACTTGGTGTATTTCCCACCAATATCCATTTGTGAACAGAATGGAAGGGCCAGGGAGTCACAGTTCGAGAATAGGAGTAGTGGGGGATGATAAGGACAAGAGACAGTAAACCCCTTCTTACTTTCTGAACCTGCAACATTTCCTATTGTTTCAATCAGAATGACCTAGCATTTGGATGAGTGTGCATTACCGAGACAGTGTTGTTTCCTGTTCTAAAGTTATATTTATATCCATGCCTTCTTACTGAGATGGGAGAAAGATATTCTATAAGAAAAATTATGAAGATGAAAATCCGAAATCATAGTCTCTTTCTTTTATAAGAGCTGTTTTTTTAATTTTCTTGAATTAAAATATAATTAAATAATTTACCCCTTCCCTTTCCTGCCTCCAGCCCTTCTCATGCAATCCCCAACTCTCTTTTTATAGAGACTGCTCTCTTATAATTCTTTCTTTGCATTTTTTGGTACATTCTGATTTCTTGGAGATTGTGAACACTGAAAGCAGAAATTAGAGTTTTTAAAGATATCAGACTTGCTGGAGTTTCTAGATTGTGCCAAAGACAAAGAGTTGTTTGTTAGTTAGTTTCTCTTGGGAACAAACAAGGCAATATATTTTTTAGACTAATTCAAACTAAAAGCACTGATGTACATACTCTAGAATTCAAGAGAAACAAAATGTCAAGAGAATTTGAATTAAAAAGAGAAAGATCTCTCTATAGAGTTATTTAATATCTATCTTCATCTGTCTATCTATCTATCTATCTATCTATCATCTATCATCTATCTACATCTGTCATCTATTTGTCTGTCTAAATATCTATCAATCAATCACTGGCTCCCTTATATTTTATATTGTATTTTAAAATATAATGTGTTTTAAATATCTTTATAGACAGCTAGAGACAAGGAATTCAAAAAAATAAAAAGAACAAATTTCCTATAGAATACCAATCAGAAATAAATGGAAGTATTGTCTTATAAATATCATTCTATTTTTTCAATAAATCTACAGATACATAATATTATTCAATTCTATAATTTTAATGATATTAGCAGACATTCCACAAATCACTTAAATATTCTAACATATCTGTTCTAATGAAAGAGCCTTTCATCAGATGGCATATTCATGTAATTCTCTTTTAGAACCAATTTGGATGTTTCTTCTCTAATTTATCTACTACAAATCATACTTTAATAACTAGTTTTGTATTGTAGGGACTTAAGTCACATGTATTTTTCTTTGGGAAATGTCTTTAGAGTAAATGCTAAGTTAAACATGATATACTTGATTATTTGATGCAGTGTAAAGTTGCTGTTTAAAAAAGGATGACAGCCATACATACAATCTGACCTGTAGCATTTGAAACCATTTCTTTTTTACAGCAGCATTAACAGTAGTCTTTATCATTTGTTAGAATTATTTTAAGTTTTATGTTAAAGCTTTATTCTTTTCAATATAAAGTTCTATTCTTAAAATGAAAGCCATCTTGCTATGTAGTTCTATTCATTTTCATGAATCATAAAATCATTCCATTGAGTCAATTAAAACATTTAACAACTATTAATTCTACTAAGTGTTATCACAACAAAAAATGGTTTTGAGCATTCCACAGTGTCTGAACATGGTCCATGACTGATGCTGTGTGAGATTTCTGGGAGTTTCTGACAAAACTCCAAGTAACCAAGACAAGAGTCTTGTAGCCTGTGTTCCTCCCTGGCATTGATTGTTCTGGATTGTGCTTTTGGCCCCTCTCAGGTGTGGTAAACAGAAGTGGGCTTTGCTCCAGATTACTTGTCATTTTGTTATTCAAAAATGTTTTCAAGCATGGGTTGTCCTCTTGAATGTATACAGCCCAAACTCATGTGAACTTCATTAAGTTGTCCTTGTTTAGCCCTCTAGAATACCCTCAAAATATAAACTGATGCTCTGAATTAAGTTTGCTATTGCTTGAGGCTTTAGTCCATCTCATTTTTAGGCCCCAGCTTTACACTTCCAATTAGAGCGCTAACAGTACATGGCACTCGTTCACCTAAAGCATGCTCATAGATGCTTCTGCACAACAGTGCCAGTTTCCTTCAGATAATTAAAAACATATCCCCTTTACTTTTTCTTCCCCTCCCCTTCTCTCCTCCTGAACCAAGTTTGTGGACTCATTAATTACAAGGCAAACTGAAAATATTAAACAGCATATAGTCCACTGAGATGCCAGATTATCTTCTTTGATGTTGTACACACCACCAAGGTGTCAATCCACCATGCTACCTGACACTAGAGATCTATCGATAGAAGATAAAAAAGCCTTCTACATGGGAAATAGGTAGATTAGAGTTTCAGAGGAGAATAGAATGGAGAAAAGAAAGCGTTTAAAAATACAACAGTACTCCAGAACATGACTCTTCTTCATATCTCAATCAGGGTGAGTCAAAAAAAAAAAAATCCAGTTACCCCAAACTAGCACTGATGGATCACAAATCCACACAGAAACTACTGAGAAGGGATGAAAAGAGGTATCATAGTTGGTATATTATAACGAACAGATCTATCTTCTCACACTCCCTTGTAAAAGCACAGGCAGAGAACAGAATGTTAATTACATTTCAAAGCAATAAAGGTAGTTAGAAAAATTAGCAATGCCTTCAAATTCTGAGGGAAAATGATCATTAGCATATCAGTGTACACACAGCAAAGCTTCCTTTAAAGGACAGGGTGAAAGAAAGGAATTTCCAGGTAGAAATATTCAGTAACTATAGACTCTCTTATGGGAAATTTCAAAGAATAATACCTTAGAGCATATTTTTTTTTAATTTTATCAATCAATATAAGCAAATATTTATTCTAAAATATTAAAAATAATACCTAACAACTTGTATAGTAAGAAAACAAGTTATACAGCTGGAAACCATACAGTACAAGCTCATAAGCAAGGAAGGTAGTGAAGAGATAAAGAGAAGTTACCTCATCTTGCATGAAACGCCAAATGTACAAACTCATACGAGACAAATAGAAAAAGCAAGTGAAAATAATTGTGTAAATAACATTAACACAAGACCAACACTAATTATGATAAAGGTCTCTAGTAATGTTCACACGAAGACTGGAGAATTTCAAGATTAACTATACATAGTAAAACAGTCCCAAAACAAAAAGGAAGACACACAGACATAGAAGGCATAATAACAATGGCAGATTTCTACACAGCATGATCATAACCCCATATATCTAACAGGCACAATTTGAAAAGGGCTAGAGGACATGGACCATGTGGGTTCTGCCTGCACTAACTACTTCGAAGTAAAAAAAGCAACAGGAAACATTTCTGAAGCATCTTTAGAATTTTGATATTTGACACATACTTAGCCATAAATGAAATCGCCACAACTTATTGGCAGCTCACGGATCACATATTAAAATGAGGTCTGAGTTCAATTCTCAGTAAATTAATGAATGATCAAAATGTCTTGAAAGGAAATCTTTAATATTTCCTACATAGAAAATTTCTAGTATGCTGTAAAGGTAACATTTAGGAGAGTACAGAGTCTCAAACCATTCGTTAAATGTATGAGCCACTATGAATAAGCAAGGTAGAAAAAAAAATGCCCCCAAATCAAGGAAGGAACAATTAAGAAAAAGGAAAAAAAAATAAGATCCATGACAAGGAAAAAAATAAGAATGTAAACCTTTGAGGCAGAGGGGAGATGACTGAATCTGTCAAAACCAACAACCACAGGAACTATGGAGGGCAAAGAGCGACCTTCACCCATGCAAACTTGAAAATGAAAATAAGCCAGTCAACCAATACTGTATAAGACTACGGATTTTTAGATGGGATGTATATTGTGACAAATGCTTGATGTCATCTCATTGAAGAGGAAGGAAGATAAGCTATTTGAATACTGGAGAGCTACTGCCTAGAACCAAAGGGCTGGGGTTGTACTTCTTAGTGAATAGACAGCGGGTGGCGGTCAGATGCTTCACTGTTTGTTTGTGAAACAAGTGACAAATAAGGATGAAGGAAAAGCTGATAAAATGAATGCTGTTGTCCCGAGTGAGCAATAGAGATCTTGCTTTTGTCTACGGCTTACTTGATGTATCTAACATACAACAAGACACCCCTGCTTGCAGGCTCTTTTATCCGGTGCTTCAGAAGAATCGAAAACAGAGAAAACTGATTATCTGACCTTTGTAACTGTTCCTCAAGATGCAGTCTGTCTCCCTACCTGCCTTCATGGTCGGCTTCTTTCTTCCAGCTTTATGCTTTTCTTAATCTTCTACTAGGTCTACAAGGGTCCCAAGCAACATGGTGAAAAGGAGCTATAAGATTCCAGAAAGTAACTTCTGCTTGAAGCTTCTTTATAGAATGCTCTGGCCATAATGGTGCCCACCATTCACCCGGGTACTTGGTACTTCTCCAACAAGACCCCCAGAAGCCCATGTACCTAACTCAGCCTGGCTGGTGAAAACTCTTGAAGTACAAAACTTTTCAATCATTATAGCTCAGCCACAGTTGGAGGTGTCCAACAAGGAACATTCATACACACATTTTAAAAGTCAAAAGCATTTGAAATCTAGAATACTTCACATCTCAACCATTTTGTATAAGGGGTAGAAGACTTGCATAGTGTACATAAAAAAATCATGACCTGATATCTCAATACCTCAATATAAACAAAATGTTGATATAATTTTATTTGATTTCGTAACCAAAGCAAGTAGGTATCGTTGTTTTTCTTAGACACATGAACAAGTAAGAGGTGTGGCTCAGGAAGATTAGGACCAGTTGTTCAAAGCCAAAGGGCTGGTAAGTAGAAGAGCCAGAGTCAAGACCACAGATGCTTTGATTCCCATCTCAGTGCTATTAGGACATATCAAGTCTTCCCTTTCCCCCAAGCTTTTTAATCTTTGTGTTGTCCTAAGAGAGCATATTTATTCTGCACCATGTTGAACTAGGTTGGACAGGTAAAGATAATGCTGAAAATGTGAAATCAAAGCAGATTTAGGGGTGTTCTATATTTTTTCAAAAAATATAAAGATATCACAATTCATACGTGAAAGGCATTCATTCATAATACCTTTCAGCTTTATGCATTTAACACGTTGGTTGGAATCTGTCAGATGAACCATATTTTGAGGGAATGCTGCTCATGGTATTTGATCTTGCCTCCACTCCTTAGACGTGAGCATCTACACTTAAAATTCAGGTGATATTTATATTTGAATTTTTTGACAGGGTCTCCTGCATGCTGACATGGAGCCAGCCATATAATACAGGATGATCTTGAATTCCTGATCCCTATGTCTCTTCCTCTCATGTGCTGGGAGAACAGTCTTATATATCATTTCTTTATGCCATATACCTATGTCTAGATTAACAGGTAGTAGTGAAACTTATACAATGCTCTCTGATTTGCTGTCTATGATTTTACTAAAATGGGTATTCTTATCTCTGAAATTAGAGTGGAGAGGCAGAGATATAATCTCTGAAGCGACAATCAAGGTGAATGTTAGCATCTACGAACATAGAAGCATTAAAATCTGATGATCTGACAGAGGCTCACAGAAAAAAAAAAGGGTGGTTTTTATATGTACTAGCATTGCATTGTACACTTTTACTTCCTATTGAAAGCTAGCACATCAGGGCTCTCCTTTGAAAGTCTCGTAGCAGATCCCAGGTGGCTTTACTCAAGGTAGAATTATGGGTGACTATATCTGTAGGTCTTATATTAAATTGGGACATAAAAGCCATTTTATGCTGTGGCTTTCGTTTCACCACCCTTGGCTTGAGATATAAAATCAAGGCATATAAACACACATATCAGCCTCGAACTTTGCCCTTAGGATGCATTGTCTCTCCCATCTCTGTTCACCTTCCTGTCGGCCCTCTGTGGGACCATCATTGTGAGAGGCTGTTATTCACGGGTGTGTGTGCTTCTTTTCCTGCAGGAGTGGGCTTGTTTTTGTCCTTGACTCACTTTTTTTTCTTCTTTTCTTCCTTCTGTCTTCCTCTGTCTTGGTACCAGCCAGGCCCTTTCTGTTTGTGTCTATTCTTTTATTTCAGAGAGCCTATTCAGTAAAGATGCGGCTCACAGAATGCACACACCCAGCAAGCTCAGCACTGCATGATGGGATGTACTCCCTGGGGGGTGGGGACCTCACTCCAGACGCTGCTGCTGTCCTTCACTTCAGCTAATAACAAAAGGCGAGCCTTCTTCCTTTTGAATTTGTCAGAGGCGGTTTTCAGGTAACAAACAAAACAATTCTCTGTGTGTCTTGACAGATGCAAGAGTGATCAGAAAAATGCCGACAGTAGATGGCAGGAAAGTTGGGACTTGACACTGACACAATTCTTAACAAAACTCTATACAGACAAACATCAGGTGTGCCAGATGTGCACCACGGTAGCATATTCTCAAGAAAGAAGTGGTTGAACTGAAATATTCTATTAGCAAAGAAATTAGTAATGTAATCACACACGCTGCAGTAGTTCTGCTTAGCAGGAGGTAGAATGGCTGGACTACAAGATGTTTGCATGTCTCCTTTCTCATAGCCTACATCTTTCTCAGCTGGGTGGTCAGGAAAGTGGCAGAGAATAATGGCAGTTGATACTGACAGAGGCGTGTATGCATCCACTGTCCTGACATGGCTGTCCCTGGCCTTTCACACCTAAGAACTCTGAATTCCAAGAGGTTAAGTCATTTTCCAATCCAGTTTAGTCTTTCAAATTTTAGAGTCAGATTTCCAATAGACATGTGTGGCCCATTTTATTCCTGCATCCTGGGAGTAGGGCATCTCCTACATGGTAGTTTTGGGGCTGCAGACATCACAGAAATGCAGGAATGATCAGCTTCTTTTTGATAACATCTGGCTTGAGCTGAAGTTTGAACTTCCACTTCCTTCCTTTTTCTCCTTTAAGATGCATCCACCCAGATGTTGAATCAGAGACCAACTCACTGTGTATATTTTAACTTTTTATAAAGTGGACTTAATGGGAAAATTGAATTAAATATTCAGGGATATATAAACACACTGTATTACAAGTTACATGACCCAAGAAGCGCACACCCATTCTAGAGTGTGGGCTACTGTTCTCCTATGTCTCTCTCTCTCTCCTTTCCTAATGTCATGCTTAAAATACATACTAAATTCATTTCTTAATAAATGCCAACTTTGCTTCATAAAAATTACATTAACATTATGAAAAAAACAATAGTTTTGTAGAATATAGGTAACTATAGCAACCTCATATTCAAATCGGGTTTCTTCTTAGGCAGTGGCAAGCACTCCTAGGTGCTTCAGGAGCTTTACATTTATGTCTCAAACACACAAATTTGAGGACCTCATTAGTTGAATTTCTCACTCAGTGTTTGCAATTTAATTCCACCCTTCAGTACCAATAAGTAAAGTAATATGATTATATAATTGTCCTTTGAATTTGCTTCCAGGAAATCTCTCTACACATCTGTGAACGCTGCCCAACTCTGGGATGTACCTTAAAGCCCAGGGCCCAGGAGGCATTGCAACAGCTATGAGATAGTAAGTGGCTTCAGCAAAAGAGCTCTTGACATTGGCTGTCAAGGAAGAGCCATCAAAGTCCCCTACACCAGCTCTCCAATCTCACATGCACTTAACAGAGGGTTCAATTTGGAGAAATGTTAAAAAAAAAAAAAACCCAAACAACAACAATACAAATAAACTACAGTTGGTAACATTTTCCTACCATTCAAGCAACCATGGGCCCATAAACAAGTGATAACATGAGACGACCCCACACAAGACTAAGATTAACTTCATTTTACTATGGGCTGACAGAGCCAGTAGTAGAGATTTTACCAAAATTTCATTGTATTTATAATATACAAAGCACTGAGTTAATGGATGAAGATAATACGTTAATGATAATAAAATTTTAAATCTCAAAATATGATATAGTAGGATTGAGACAGAATGTGTGTGCAACACAGGCACACTCGTGAGAAACAGCTTAGGGAAGCAACAGATGAGAGACTTTCAGAGTCTGAATGAGCTACAGAAGGCATCTTACAAGAGTTTTAGGAGACCTGACTGTGAAACACTAGGCAAAAGGGAAATACCCCATGAAACCTAACAGGTTTCATTGGGTACGCCTCTATGTAAGTAACTTTGTGAGGCATGTTGAAACCATGATGGAACGAGAACATGGCTCAGAATCTATTTTTAACTTACTAACAGAATGGAAATTCCTAAGACCTTTGGTACATGGTTAAAAAGCTACTGTTTAATTTTGAAGGTGTCTGATTGGCCACTGATGGGATCCATCATCCATGATGATCTATACAAACACCATTGTATCTGTAAAGGCCACAAGAATGCGAAAAACCAAAAGGGGCGGGACTAGGAGAGACAACTAGAATTAAAAATGGAGAAGTTGGTGTGATAACGCAGACAAAATCTTGACAGAGACAGCAACCAGGTCTAAGGAAGAAAATAAAAACGTCAAGTATGACATCATGAGACTATTAGTGGAAGTGACATGGCCACAAACAATGAATTCCTTTGGTCATTGGGTGTTTAATTAAACATTTATTAAATGTTTAGTAAACATTTATCTTATATCAGGAGGATTTCCATCCACGGACAGAAACTACAAGAGTTTGTCCAAAAGCTGGATGAGATCTTAGGTTTAATTTTAGGTATGGAAATTTGACAATGTTAGTAGAACATTCCAGATGCGAAATATCTGTAGAGACCTGTAGTTGTGCAAAATAATTGGGTGAGAATTATCTAGAGGTCAAAGTGGCAGCTTTGGAAATGGAAAAGAATATGAGGTAACAACAACAAAAAATAATCTTCAGAAAAAGAAATCAGGCTCGGGAACTGAGGTAAGAAAAACATTGCACCACACTTAGGAATCTGGAGGACTAAAAAGTAGGGGCAAAGGGATGGCTCGAATAAGTGCATGGAGGTATGGGTGAATGAAAAGTGAGGGCCTCAAAGCATAAAAGACTGAAGAAACAAGGCAGGTAGGTACAGGCAGAGCAGAGGAAACACAAGGGCAATGGTGAGAGAGGATTGAGGGAATTCTAGATTTAATTTTATGTATAGGTTGAAGGTGTTGGTAGAATATTCCAGATGTCAAGTGCTATTAACAAAGGACCTCATAGTTGCCTGGATAACAACACTTCAGAGAATACACAGCAATATTTAAAAAATGTGAATATAACAATTTTTAAGTGTTTTACAATTTATTGTATGCTTCATTTCCAACTATAATTTATGACTTTGCTTTTCTTATAGACGTGTACTCTGGAAAACATGATGAAATTTAACCCCAGTCACTTAGTTACTCAGTATCTATTTGAATAAGGATGTTCTGAACTCTGAGTTCCTTCAACACTATGCCATGCTGTAAATAACCTGAAACTTACCCAGGTTTGTGGGTAAGAAAAAAAAATAAAGAAAAGAAAGGGAAAAAAAAGAAAGAAAGAAAACAGTGGAGATAAGAGATAGAACAGTAATTAATTAAACAAGTCAAAAAGGTTGGACTGTATGTACCTCAGTTACAGGAGGAGCCTTAACAAAGCTACCCTGGAGACAATTTTAGATGGATAGTGTTATGGATAAATTTTTAAGTCCAGTGGCACAGAGTTATTGAGGGCTACATTAGGTGATTTTTTTTTTCTTAGTAGAACAAAAAGTATGTTCAATGGCTCAGAATTTTGATGCAGGGTACTTGCTCCAGAAATCTAAGTTAAGAAAGGGGTTGTGAGGAGTCTCAGCATTGAGTATGGTATCTGATTGTGCTTTAACAGTGAAAGTTTATTCCGTTAAAGCTAAGCAAAGATCCTTAGCCTTGCATCATCCTGACAGCAAACCTTCCTCAGGGACACACATGCACTACAATAGGAATCATCTGGACACTTAAGCTATGCAGAACCAGGTGGCACTGAAGAACGAAAAGACAACTTGCACTCTCATGGATATGTTCTCTGTCTCTCTGTTTTTCAAGTGGTTTTGCCAGCAAAAAGAAACATAGAGTGCAGCTCACCTAAATCAACGGCGTATTGATGTACATTTTTCCTTTGTGTGATTTTTTTTTTCTCCTACTAAGAAGTACCTGCTATTTACAATCCGTTACTAGGCGATGATGGCAAAGCACATTCTCCCCGTCTTCCAGGCAACCCTATACATTTCACTGTGTATTTGCAAGTCAAAATACCTGTTGCCGTGCACGTGAGAGGCACAGAATGCAAAGCTGTAATGGAGCAGGGTGGGGTCAATGACAGCACCGTTTTCTGAATGTTCCATCAGTTCTGTAAGGTAGCAGAGATGCCTGTGACAGCCTCTCACACCGTAGCGGGCACAGTACTCATCTAACACAAAGACTTGGCCAGGGCTAAACCACCCCTGCAGGAGAAAAGAAAAAGACATATTTTCTCTTGACTTGCTTTTCTGTTATGCATATGCAGGCATTGGCAGCAGCAGCCTCAGAGTGTCTATGGCATTTGCTTTGTTAGTGGCAGCTTTAGATGTTATTTTCAGATGGAATGTATCAGTTTGGGAAGTGACCTGAGACACCGGCAAACCCCGTGACTATGTGTGGGCACCTTGCCTTTCTCTACTGCCATTCAAAACTAGTCAAATTTTATTCACAAGTTTTATTTACATTTGTCAGTCACAAAGAGTGATACTCCCTAAACTCTGATCTCTTTATGAGTCGGTTAACAAAGCAGATGCCTGCACCAAAACTGACCATTCATTGGAAGCATTGTGTAACCTAAACTAAAAGCAGATTTCAGTAAGTCTACCTGTGGCATGCATTTGCATGCTTATATCTGGAGTATCTTGCGCTCACTCTGCCCTTCCGTGATCATAAGGGAGTTAGCGTTTTCCTTGAGTGGTACCTTTTCTTTCTTAAGTAAGATCTTGTCTGTGAGAGTGGGGCAGAGTGGGTTAGCTACGGCAGTTTCCTAAACTATGCCAAACTAATCCTTGTGGATTAGATTAAAATGATAAAGAAGGGGGCTTTAAAATAAACATAATAGCTATTATGGAGGAAGAGGACAGAGTTACAGGATAACATATTAATAAAGGAAAGGGAAGAGGTGCCATCCAACCCTACAGTGGAGATGGGAAGGCAGTCAGTGGAACAGCCACATTGCAGATACTGGGTCACTACTATTTAGAACATCACACATGGCGCACATTATGATTCAGCTTAAATCACGACTGTGAACACAATAGAGAAAGACATTTAGTGAGTCTGGTTGACAAACAAACACATTCTATTCCCAGGCACTGCTCCTAATCGTGCCATACTCCTCTCTCGGTGTATACAAGGCACACGATAACATTTTTCTCAGACTTGTTTTCCTTGCCATTTCTCCCTCCTTGCCTTTGTCCCTCCCTCTTTTATTTATTTTTCAGGGCCAAGTCTTGCTCTATAGCCCTGGCTACCCTGGAACTTTCTATATAGACCCAGATAGCCTTGAACTAAAAGAGACCTGCCAAATCTGCTTGCCTCTGCTTCCCAAGTGTTGGGATTAAAGGTGCTTGCCATCAATCACAGCTCTATTCTCAGACTCATAAACAAGTTGATAAATTGTCAGTGTAAGCTCAACAGTTGACTCATTTCTCCATGTCCACTAGATATCTCCAAAGACTTGAGAATACAGTGTCTGAGAACTGACTTCAAAGAGACTATAACTTACTCTATGAAGCTATCATCCTTAGTATCCATGAGAGTCAAGTGGTGACAGGGTATGTCATTTCCAACAATAGTTATTAGCCTATATAACTTTAATCCCCAGACTCTGTGGTATCAAGAAATATATAAATTATTACATCAAAAATCTCACTCTACATTCAACACATAACAGGTAGCAGTTATCTACCTAAATCCTCTCTGTTTCTACCCCTCTGTCCCTCTGTCTTTTCCCCCTCTGTCTCTCATCCTGTTTAGCATGTCCCATTGGATTGTTAGTCTTTCTGTTTCTTCCTCCTAGAGCTTCTGCTGTCCTAGGAGTCAAAGAGACAGACAGGTACACTATAGCAATGCCTGATGAATAGAACATACATTTTAAAATGCCTGTACAGTTATTGGTGAATCCTATGGCAGTGGTTTTATGTCTTTATTTAAGGGGTTTTCTTTTTACTCAGCATTCTCTTGGGGCCCTGATAAAGCAGTTCAGCATCTATCCCAGTCTATTCTCCCATCTATTGAGTGGCACAGCAGTGGTCTTCGAGTGTATAATTTTCAAATTGAGAAGCAATCGATTGGAATTCTTCAACCCTAACCCCACTACCGTGATGAAATGAGTCAGGAATAAAGTGATGTTTTACAGCGACTATTTCTCACTTTCTAAAATCTTCTATTCTTACCTATAGGTGACCAGAGAGTC
Source organism: Arvicanthis niloticus (assembly GCF_011762505.2). Lineage (NCBI taxonomy): Eukaryota > Metazoa > Chordata > Mammalia > Rodentia > Muridae > Arvicanthis > Arvicanthis niloticus. Next base: position 39,012,730 of record NC_047672.1, on the reverse strand, counting down.
AGATTTGTACCCACCAAACAGGAGTATGAATCATTCAGTCTGTGATCCAAAGTCTGTCTCTGGAGAATTCTGAAGAGGAAGGCATGGTCAAGCTTGCAGGGACTCGCAGAAATAAACTCATCCATCCCGTGTTTCTGAAAACGGTCTGCATCTGTAAATTCAAAAGGTCACTTAGAGCACATTTATGTTTCTGATTTAATAACCAATAATATAGTTTAAAAGGAACACAAAATTCAGGACTCATGATAATAGACAACTCTTTAATACATTATGATACAAAGACTATATGATGTTAATATGAATTGCAAAGTCTGAAGCCACAAAATGACAGGAGGAAAAAACTCACAAACTACTTAGAATGAATACAATCAAAGAAAACCTTTTAGCTGCATGTATTTATTATGTGTGTGAGTGTGCATCCCAGGATGCACATAAAGGGTCAGAGAACAATTTGCAGGAACTGGTTATTTTGCTTCTGCTACCTGCTACCTTGGTTTCAAGGATCAAACAAAGGTTATTAAGCATGGCTACAAATGCCTCTATCCTTTGAGACATCACATGTGCTCAAAATCTAATTTTTATTCATAGTTGTTCCTCAGACCCACTAGAAGAACAATTTCATTTCCCAATTTTAAGGGAAGTTGGGCTAAACATGGAACATACTTTTAGTCACAGTGTTTGGAAGGCAGAGGATGAGGCCAGCCTGATCTACAGAGTCTAAGCCAGCCCTCGCTGAATTGAAAAACCCTATACAGAATGGGGGGAGGGAAAAATTCATGCATTTTAAGATTATTTTTGCAAAAAGAAGTAACCCCCAAACGATCCAGGTCTGTTCATAAAGGAAACAGCAGTGATGGCCAGGAGCCTGCTTTCCAAATGGCAAACTAGGCCAGAGTTAAGCACACAAGCTTCAGCTGGATCACTTCCAGTCTGCTTTTTGTATAGAGCTTTTAATGGGACCAACTTTAATGCAGAAATGGCATTGAATGCTCTCAAGCTTCAAGTTTAAGAGACATGAAAAAGGGAGCATCGTGGCTTTGCAGATATGCAGACAATGCACCACATCCCAAATGGCACTTCAATCAAAGGTTCAAATTTACTGCTCTTTACAGACTGCATCTTTCAACGTTGGTAGACCCTGCGGGTTTATCAAAAGGCGAGCCTTTATGACTGCTTTCATTAATGGTATGTTTTGTCAAAGTCTTCAATGTGATTTACTAAATATAGACAGAAAAAGCCCACACACTTCCCAAAAGGAGTGCTGGGGTGTTGCTGCATTAGCTCTGACCACATAGCCAGTTATCAGAACTAAAGTGGACTTTTCAACAGTTATAAACATGATGCCCATTGTTCCTTAAAATTCATACATAAATCTCCTTCTGGTCATCACAAGAGAAGAGTGCTAAATGCAAGCTAAATATAGTCTCTGAAACCCACGTGGTTTCAGATCCTAAAACTGCAGAGGAAAAGAGACAAAAGTTTATTGATTAAACCCAATTATAGAGTCAGGCTCATAATAAAACTCAATATTGATCTGTGGACATGATGCTAACATAATCAGTCACATTTAGATATTTAGCCCAGATCATATTGATCCATGTCAAGTTCAACTTTCAGCCATATTTGTAGATGGAAGAACTGTATAATTCAAGCTGAAGGGTCTTGAGAATCACATTTTAAAAAAGACAGAAAAACTAATGTATATCACAAGTCCAACGAAACATTAAAAACCTGAATGTAGCAATAAAGAATGGAAGAAGATGCATTGACGATGTAAGGTATTCCATAATCATCTTTGGATAAAATACCAATTGTGTTCTTTTATTTTTAATGATTACCCAAAGGGTAAAATATATCATATGATATATAGTATTAAAAGGATGAGCCCTAAACATTTTTTTTGATTGAGAAGTAAGGCAATTCAACTTATATTTTGTCTCAGAGTCTTTAAAAGTTGAAGATGTAGTGATGTGAATAGCATTGAGTGAGTAGGAGGCAGAACACCCAGGAAGGCAAAACACAAGCATTTTACAGTTGAAGGAATTGATCTATTTTAGCATCTTCATTTCTCCAAGTAAGAATTTGCTCAGTGTCACCTCGGTGAGATGATTATTTTTATAAAATAACTGCTGATTTTTATTCATTATTTCTTTCAGCAGAGGTCATAAGAAGCAGTTAAAAATAACGACCATTAATGGTTCATCTGTGGAGACCAGGATATGTGATAAATTTCAGAGGAAAAAAACCCTCAGAATTCTTATTTTATGACAAAGGTTTAAAGAATCATTTTTAAAAACAATAGAAAAAATTCATAAAATATATACTTCTGAAAATGATTCTATAGTTAATTTTTATACTTCTATAATTTGTTTTTACTAATAAAATAGTATTTCATGAGATACAATGTCAAATAGTTTTTTAACTAATGTGACAAAACACACGATTGAAAAATTATTTTTCAACAATTTGATTAGTGACTATATATTCACAAATATCAAGTCACAAAGAAATATTCCTCTCCAACTTCGAAAATACAAACAAACTAATTAAAGTTTTAAGGTAAGACCCAAAACAAGGTGTAGTGAGACAGCTCAGTGAGTAACAGTACTTGCTAACAAGTTTATTGACCTGTGTTCAATACCCAGGGCCCACGTAAAGGAAGGAAAGAACTGCCTGCCTCAAATTGTCCTCTGAAGGCCTCAGTTTGCTGTGGTACAAGCCAGGTTCCCAACAAAATCTCCCACAATAACATTAACAACAAACAAACAAACACCCCCAACAAGAACTTGATGGCCTTAGGTCTCGAGCTTTTCAAAACCCATTCTGCAAAGACCCAGATACTTTTTTCCTGTGTCAGATAAAAGCAGTGCAAAACACAGTGCGGAATACATGTCTCTCTTAGCTTCTATGAAGCCACAATGAATTAAAAATAAACTCCAAGATAATTTGGACCTCCCTATGTGATGAATATCTTTATTTTTAGTTTTTTATTCAAATTTTAATTTTTTTAAAACTAAAGTTGGTTTAGTTGATTGGCCTTTATTTTAAACAAAGATAACAATGTATATGAATACTTATAGCAGCCGGCAAAGTACAAGAAATACTATTAGCATAAGAGCAAGAAAGTAAGATACAGATGAGTGCTACTGAATGCTCAGTATTTTTGACAGATTCATTTCATATATTACAACATAATGTCATAGACACATAAAGAAAGTAAAAAGTGGGTAAAGTGAAGCAGATTGACAGGTCACACGGCATAGGTAATATCTGTGAAAAGAGTAGCTACAATCTACATATTTAACAAAACCAATTAGTGCAACGATATCTTCTTACCTGTGTCTTTCATGAAAAACCTACACCCTGCAAACCTGTTGTCTGTCTCTCTACATTTCTTCATTCAAATTATTGTCTCATAAACTAAAACCAGAACCAAAACATAATATTGTTTAATTTCTCTTTTTCACAAGAACATATTTTCATGTAGTTTTCCTTGGCATAACTCATCTATATTTTACTCTTAAAAGACACAGGTGAGGCATATAAATCAGTTGGAAAATGTGTTTCCAATCATCTAAAACCTGTTCTTTAAAACAGGGTTTTATAAGGTTACCTTAAATTAATGCTTATTGTAAGGTAATATGATCTGGCTATTTCAAATATATATATATATATATATATAATTTTCAAATGTTCTCTGATAAGATACCAGCAAATTTCAGTTTAGTTTGTCTTATGAAACAGTGTAAGAAAATTATCAAACCAAGCCAGCAAGAAATGATCTTAAATGATACACTGCAATATGTCATAAATTGTGATGATTAACCTATAGACTAACTACAGATGTGGGACTTGGTAATTGAGGGTGCTGATGGAGTTTCTATGGTAACAGTTGTCTATCTAGGCTCTGACATCTCTCAGTGGTATTGTCACAAGAAGTGAAAACAGTGGACGTCATAAAATCCAAATTGATCAATGTCGCTGTTTGCTAGAAATTTAAGAAGATATAAAAGTTTTATTAGTTTCCACGTGTATGTGGGCTTTCCATTGTTTTTGTTATTATTGAAGATCAGCCTTAGTCCATGGTGATCTGATAAGATGCAAGAAATTATTTCAATATTTTTGTATCTGTTGAGGCCTGTTTTGTGACCAATTATATGATCTATTTTAGAGAAGGTACCATGAGGTGCCTTCTCTAAAATATAAAAATATAAATAGGTATATTCTTAAAAATATACCTATTTATATAAAAATATAAATAAGTATAAAAATATAAAAAGGTATATTCTTTTGTTTTAGGATGAAATGTTCTATAGATAACTGTTAAATCCATTTGGTTCATAACTTCCATTAAGTACACTGTGTCTCTGTTTAGTTTCTGTTTCCATGATCTGTCCATTGCTGAGAGTGGGGTTTTGAAATCTCCCACTATTATTGTATGAGATGCAATGTGTGCTTTGAATTTTAGTAAAGTTTCTTTTATGAATGTGGGTACCCTTGCATTTGGAGCATAGATGTTCAGAATTCAGAGTTTATGTTGGTAGATTTTTCCTTTGATGAGTATGAAGTGTCCTTCCTTATCTTTTTTGATAATTTTTGGTTGAAAGTCGATTTTATTCGAAATGGCTACTCCAGCTTGTTTCTTGGGACTATTTGCTTGGAAAACTGTTTTCCAGCCCTTTACTCTAAGGTAGTATCTGTCTTTGCCACTGAAATGGGTTTCCTGTATGCAGCAAAATTCTGGGTCCTGTATACGTATCCAGTCTGTTAGCCTATGTCTTTTTATTGGGGGAAGTGAGTCCATTGATATTAAGGGATATTAAGGAAAAGTGATTGTTGCTTCCTGTTATTTTAGTTACTAGAGGTGTAATTATGTTTGTGTAGCTATCTTGCTTTTTTTATGTTGTAGCTGTTCTCCTTGTGTTGGAGTTTTCCCTCTATTATCCTTTGTAGGGCTGGATTTGTGGGAAGATATTGTGTAAATTTGGTTTTGTCATGGAATATCTTGGTTTCTCCATCAATAGTGATTGAGAGTTTTGCTGGATATAGTAGTCTGGGCTGGCATTTGTGTTCTCTTAGGGTCTGTATGATATCACTCCAGACACCAGAATTCAAGTTAGTGAGGGTGACATTTTCACAAAAATAGTAGTCAAGTCACTGTGACTCAGTGGGGCCCCAAGAGGGAGTCATTCTTTCCCACTTTAACTCTGATGCTTATAACACAGGGCAAAAGGTCTGCAGACATTTGATTGTTTGGGTCAAGGAGAGTGGCATGATCGGGGGAGGGGTTACTTTTCTATCAAAAAAAGTTAAATGTGGAGAAAAAAATTATAAGCTTATAAACATTATCACAATGCCATACATCAGGCAACATGGAAGAGTACATTCTAAGAGATGCGAGATGACAAAGGCAAGCCTTAAATCTGCCTTACATTAGTGCCAGAAAAACTGCTTCAGGCTGCTGTCAGGAGAAATGACCTAAGTTATAGCACAGAAAGCCCAAGTATTCCTGGCTGAAAATGGGCTGACCATGGAGGAAGGCCACAGTGGATGGAGTTGTCAGGAACACCCAAAGCGGTAGGCAGAAAGGGAATACTCAGTTGAGCAATCTCTGCTCCCTGTTAGCAGTTTCCATGACCAATTCCTCCGGATGCAGGTAAAGCCTTTGTCTCCAGTCAACATCAGTATTCCTAGATCAATTGTCGTGTGTTACAGGCAGGAGAGTTAGTGTGTGGAAAACTGGCTCCCATGTGGGAACCACTACTACTCAGCATCTGTGGCTGCAGAAACTATTTGAAGGGGATTTTGTGTGTGTGTGTATGTGTTATTATTCTATGAGAATATAAGAGGTGGTGCCCAAACCTCACACTGATCCTGGAATGCTGGTTTTATCTTGGCAGCCAAAACAGAAGGACTATTAAGGAGGATTGTGGTCAAGAAACAGAAAATTAATCCCGGTAAACACAGCTTCATTCTTTCACAGCAAAACTTAAATCCTAAGGAGGGAAAAAAAAATTCAAACCCTTTCTAAGTAAAGCTTCAGAATGTCTACATGATGAAAACTAAAGAAACATAATAACTAAATTGTTCAGGAAAATAATTGATGAGGAAATTTTTAAGTGGCTGAAGAAAAAAAAAAGACACACATAGAGGAACAATCTAACAAAAAATGGAAGCTGTAAGAAAGCAGAACGAAATCCTTAAATTAGTAAAACACTTTTTTTCTATTCTGCTTGTAAGAAAGTGAAGAGTCACGAAAGCTTGACACTGCAAGATAAAAAGTAGCAGAAGTCTTCCATAGAGTAAAATCTCTATACAGGATGGAAATACAAAGGATGTAGCTAAAGTACCCCAAGAGAGAAGAATCTACTACCAAACTGCCAGGGTTCTAAAGCTCCAGCAAAGTACGGTAAAAATATGGAAGATAAACCCACTAAAAGAAAAGAAAGGAGAGTCCAGAAACATACAAATATGCAATCAATTGATGCTGACAAATGCCCAAGAGTAGCCTTTGCAACTCACCAAATGCCTATATGATTCCATAATCACTGATATGAACATTTATGAATATAAACATTGAGTCAAAATAGATGCAAAAAATCTAAGAGGCATGTTATATGATAGCTAGGTATAGGATAAATGTTTAAATATTGCTGCAGGTGAAGATTTATTGTTCATGACATTAATGTTACTGTCTATTCTCAATTTTAGATCTATAGTCACCAGGAGATGATGGGCCTCTGGGCATTCCTATAGAAGTTATCTTAATTAAGTTAACCAAGGTGAGAGGATCTGCCCACTGTGGGTGGTACTATTCCCTAGGATGCAACCTTGGATGATAGAGACAGCAGGAACTGAGCTTGGCACAAGCATCCACTGCACTCTTCTTCCTGACTGTGTATAGCATATGGCTGGCTGCTTCCAGCCACTGCTCTCTTAGTTTCCCCAACAGAACGAAGTATATCTTGAATTATAAGACAAAAATCCCTCTTTTTTCCTTAAGTTACTTTGTCTGGGTATTTTAGCATAGCAACTGAAAGGTAACTGAGGTAAGTATAACTATTTAAAGAAATAAGAAACAAGGCCTCTAATTCCAGCATTCCAGGTCTTGATGCAGGGGCTGGAGAGATGGCTCAGCAGTTAAGAGCACTGGCTGCTCTTCCAGAGGTCCTGAGTTCAATGTCCAGCACCCACATGGAAGCTCATAACCATCTATAAAGGGATCTGATGCCCTCTCCTGGCATGTCTGAAGACAGCTACAGTGTATTCACATACATAAAATAAATAAATAAATCTTTAAAAAAAAAAAGATCTTGATACAGAAAGAATATAGACCATGAGTTCCATCATAATACATCATCTTAAAAACAAAACCAATAGCAAGATGAAAAAAATACTTCATCAAAATTGAGATATTTCTTTTGAAAGGAACTATTAAGATTTATGGTAGAACAAGCCACAGATGAGAAAATATTAGTCAAGTGTCATGTTTTACATCCAGAATATATAAAGATATCTTAAAACTCAACAATAAGAAAGTAATACAAACAAAATATTTTAGAGGCCAACTAAAAAAGAAGATAAATGACGCTGGGTGGTGGTGGCACATGCCTTTAATCCCAGCACTTGGGAGGCAGAGGCAGGTGGATTTCTGAGTTTGAGGCCAGCCTGGTCTACAGAGTGAGTTCCAGGACAACCAGGACACAGAGAAACCCTGTCTTAAAAAACCAAAACCAAAAAAAAAAAAAAAAAAAAAAAAAAAAAAAAAAAAAAAAAAAAAAGATAAATGAACAGTAAATGACCAAAAGGAGAAAAACACCAAAACAGAAGCCACAGGTTACTAAGGAAAATCTCAGTGCCAGGGCTGGGTTACCTAAAAGTTTTTGGCTAGAGCCTTATGAGGCCTCCAAATAATACTGATAATAACTATGTCTGAAGTTTTCTTATCAGAGCAGGATGGCAAGAGTCTATTACTGAAGATACCACATGCTTTGTTTGCGGGATGTACAGAATTCTAGATACAAAGACAGTAGAAGCTTTCTTCCTGCTAACCAGCTCTCATAATGTCCAAAGATACCATGTAGGCTGCTTGCAGGTCGTGTAGGAGGAAATATGTTCAATAAGAGTCTTACTTAGTTGTGGCACCTGTGTACTCTAGTACAGAATGGCTATACCAAAAAAAAAAAAATCACCTTTGTTGCAATAGTGGCAAAGTCAGAAATGGGAGTAAGTACCTCCTTTCTGGCTGGATTTGAAGTCTACTCCACAGGAAGGAATTCTCTGGTTCTGTATGCTTGCTCAAAAACCATGGCTTAGGAGGTCAGAGGCTTCAGTAGATAAGCTACTGCTGTTTTTAATTCCATTAAATGGGTATGATATGCTTCTCAATAACCATGCTCATGCATATGGATAAGTATTGTCATTAACTTTGGTTAAGAAAGGTTCCTTTTCCAGTGGGCATCAGCATAAGGGCAGAGAGGCATCAGTGATGAGAGGCAGAGTATAAGGGACTGTTGAATATTTATCCTTACATAGAAGGACAATTTTACTCCCCCTAAAGTCAGAGAATGCTACCGAGGAGGAAATAAAAGTCAACTAGGAGTGAAGGAGAGTGGGATGGATGCTGTGTTCAGGGGCACACAAGGTCCCAGGCTTCCCTAGGCATAGACAATTAATAGTGACAAGTGGAGGAAGATATCTTTTCTTCAGTGTGCAATCACCAGTAAGAAGCTGATGCTTATAAAGAACCCCTAACCCATGATGCTGTAAAGAGCCCTAAAACCCACAATACATCACACACACACACAGAAAAATAAGAAAAGACAAAACTAAAAAAAAAAAAAAAACATGAATGTATGAAGAAGATTAGTTGGGATAGGAAAGGCATCAGTGGAAGTGGTCAGGGGTGGGGAGCAATAGAAGGTAAGGAGAGATGAGAAAGATACAAATACATTATGCACATGTGTGAAAATGGTCTAATGAAGCTCATTAATTAATATATGCTAATTAAAAGGAAAAATTAAACTAGCTCTAAAGTAAAAAAAAAAAAAATAGGCAACAACTAAGAAGAAAAAAAAAAGATGCAAGAGCAATCTAATTATGCCATGTTTAGAAATACCCTAGCAAACAATAAAGGAGTGGTCCACAGATGAGAGGCTAATATTAAAAAGCATGTAGTAGGAATTTTGAGTCAATAAAGATAGATTTTTATAGGAGGAAAAGAGGTAAAAGAAAAGAGGTAAGTACAGCTCAAATAAGAATTTGGATGTGTTCTAGGTCTTTTCCTACATGAGAGAAAACAGGTAAAAACATAAGGGGGACCTAACTGTAGGTGCAAAGAGACAGGCGCACTCCATTATCACAAAGGGAATGCTAAAAGAATGAGACATGGATGCAAACATGAAAACAGGAATGAGAATTTCAAAAACCGAGCTGAACAAGAAAACTAATACTACAGTATCAATTATGAGGCCCTGACGGCTCACAAACCAAATATGAATTTGAAAGAAGACAAAGGAGGTTCCCATTAAATACTGTAGAACTGTATCCCATGGATAAAGAACGGAATCTGGTCAATGTAGGTGGTCAGAACCAAAGTTCTAAATACTCAGTTTATACCTACTGAATATCGAAGTCAGGAGAAACAAAAGTATACATCACTCATAGAAGCAAAGTAATCCAGAGACAATCCCTGATCAGAGACATAAAAAGATATAAAAAAGATTCTTCAACATTGAGGAAGGCATTCTGGGTTGAGAGAGAGAGAGAGTGTGTGTGTGTGTGTGTGTGTGTGTGTGTGTGTATGTGTGTGTGTGTTTGCACTGATGGAGCTTTGCATCCGATGGCTCAATATCATAGCCCATGGCATCATTTCTTTTCTTTTTTTATTTATTGAATATTTTATTTACATTTCAGATGGTATACCCTTACCCCATATCCCCACATATCTGCACAGGAACTCTCCTATCCCATCCCCCCTCCTCCTGCTTCTATGAGGATGTGCCCCCACCTACCTGCTCACTCCCACCTCCCCACCCTCTATTCCCCCACACTCGGTGTCTAGCCTTCATGGAACCAAGGATCTCCTCTCCCACCTATGACTGATAAGGCCATCCTCTCTTACATACACAGCTGGAGCCATGGGTCCATCCCTATGTGATCCCAGGCTGGTGGTTTAGACCCTGGGGAGCTCTGGTTGGTTGGTATTGTTGCTCTCCTGATGGCGCCACAAACCCTTTGAGCCCTTTCGTAAGTCTTCTCTCTAAATCCTCCATTGGGAACCCCTTGATCAGTTCAATGGTTAGCTGTGAGCATCTGCCTCTCTAAATATGTCAGACTCTGGCAGAGCTCTAAGGAGACAGCTATATCAGGCTCCTGTCAGCATGCACTTCCTGACATCCACATCAGCATCTACCTTTGGTGACTGTACATGGGATGGATACCCATGTGGAATGGTCTCCAGACGGCCCCTCCTTCAGTTTCTGTCCCACACTTTGTGTCTGTATTTGCTCCCTTGAGTATAGCCCAGAAGCTTGAAATACCCAAGATTCAACTCACAAACCACATGAAGCTCAAGAAGAAGGAAGACCAAGTGTGGTTGCTTCAGTCCTTAAAAGGAGTAACAAAATACTCATGGCATCATTTCTAACCTGAGATGTTCAGTAGCAAGGCAGCAATTGATGTGGTCTCAGGCTGAGACAGAAATGCCAGAATGAGCCTTCTGAATGCATTCTCTGTACAGCACAGTGCTCTTAGAGAATATTCAATAAGAGACTATGCACCACTGTGGAAAAGCCTGCTAAACTATGCAGCGAAGTATTCAAAGGTTTCAAAGGAGTTGAGATGAAGACATACATCCCACCTTTAATTGTTTGGCCTAAAGAGCCTCTAAAGATGTTCAGATGTAACATACTTAAGAGTGTCTAAGAAGAAGAGGGTAATTATTTGATGCATGAAAAGGAAAAGAAAGACATAATGCATGTCAAGATGTTACTATCCCAGAGAAGAACTTGACAAAAAAAAAAAAAAAAAAAAAAAAAAAAAAAAAAAAAAAAAAAAGCCACAACTTGAGCTTAAAAGATTGAGACAGACTGATTTATCTAGAAATAAGGGAAGTTTCGTAAAGGAGTGTAACAAGATAAAGCCTTTGGTCTAGTGAATATTGAAAGTATGTTTTAAACTGCTCAGAATACGATTACACAGCTTACAATTAATCAATCACTACCAAATGAACATGAAAGATATGCCAGATCTTAATGTCTTAAATCAGCATACAGAAGTTGATGAAGCATTAAAGCATCTGGAGAAGCTGTTTTCTATCTTTTTTTTAAAAATATATGTTGCTCTTATCATTCTATAACAGAGAAAGGAACAGTTCAATTACCCTGGCATGTTGTCAAAAACATATTGCAGTGAGTAATTCTTCAACATTTAGTGTGCTAGGAACCTGTCATCAAATTTGATTCCACAATATTTTCCCCCTTCTAACAATAAATATCCACTAATGATTAAAAATAAAACAAGCTAAAATCTCTTTTTGGAAGTTTTGCAGAATTTTTAAAAATGGTTTTGAAATTACAATATAACTGCATTTTTTTTCTTCATCTTCTTCATTCCAAAACCTCCCTGTTCTCCTTCAGATTCATACCACTTTTTTTTTTTTACTAATGCTATTGCATGCATATACGTATATAACATATATAAAACTAAATATAGCCAGCTTAGTCCATCAACACATAGTTATTACTCCAGGTTTATGGAAAAAATTAGATAACGAATTCTATGACTAATAGGAACTACTTTTTATTTAATTAGTTAATTAATGATACAAGCTACAATATTGAACAAATTTGCTTCAATTTTGTGTTTTATTAAGGTCATTATTTGATAATCAAATTAATTTTCACAAAACTTACAGAGCTGAGCATCTGCCTGGAGAGTACCTCCTTTAGGATTCAGCTTCTGGCTTTGAACTGCAGGGACTGGTTTATAAGACTGGCCTGTAGCCCTGTACATGGCTTGTACCCAGAGTATTCTGTCCTGTTCATCATCACTGGCAAATATCACAGTATCTCCCTCTTTCACAGCATTAAAGAACACCTGACCACCCTGAAGGCCTGTGGAAGAAGAAAGACACCATTAAAATATACACAATGCACAGATTTTAGTCCTATCGACCCAGCTTCATTCATAGGATCTCAGGGCTTTAAAAGATCTAATTTGAGGATCACATCCCTAGTCCACAATTTAAAGGGACACAGCAAAGCCAATGCTCATGGAGACAATCAGTTCTTGACAAGAGAGTATGCCTCAAGACAACAAACACACCCCATAGAAACATATAGTGAAATGTGGTATTCAGTGCCAGTTAAGGAAATTCTTTGTGTTTGGCATTCTACATGTATGCAAACTCTTAAGTTTAGAAGAAATAAATACGCAGGTAAGACAAACACAATACCTCATATTGGACAGTAATTTTAGCTCTTTGGATAAGATAATATTTGTAAGTGAGAAATTAGTGAATGTGGTCACCAAATTTGACTTCTTCATCTCTGCATGTTATTTTTTAAAATATATCTAAGCCTTACTATCTGTATTTCTTAATATTACTGATTAATTTTATTGCTATCCATATATCAATTTATTTACTCATTATTTTCAAACATCATCTGCTCAGTACTACAGCCTCCATAGCTCAAGGACCCTCAGATGTGAAATGCTTGATTTTAGAGTATTTGGAGTATGGACTTGGGATCATTACAAACAATGAGTTTTCTTAAGGGCGAGGTCCTCGTCTTAACACCAATTTCATGCAGTTTCACATAAACTTATACCCATAGATTGAAGTTAATTGCTATTAATATTCTTATTGTCTATAGACTTTAGTTACAACTTGTCAAATCATTTCAAGATGTAGGATTTTCTAGCTGTGGCATCACGTGAACATTTAAATAATGTTTTAGATCTTGAATTTCAGATTTTTCATTTGGTGATGTTCAAACTACTTTAATGTACTTGGAGTGACAGAAATATAAAAGTGTGCTTTTATGGAGAAAATTAGAATGCTGTATATATGTTGGCATGATATGCATATCTTTAATTGGGAGGTAGAAGGATGTAGATGTCTCTTAGTTTGGAGACAGCTTGATTTACACAGAGAGTTTCAGGCTAGCCAGAGCTATATGGACTCTGTCTCAAAAATTTATCATCTATCCATCCATATATAATTTATTTGCCATTCATTACCCAATTGTTTTGTAATTTTGTTTCCCAGTGCAGTTTCAATATGCATTGGTATATTTCATTTAAGCTTTCTCTCAGTTAAACTTTAAGGATTTTATTATTGTTTGGAAAATAATAGAGAAGTAGATGATGGTAAAAGACATAATTTGAACCTAAAGGTCTTGTCCAAGAGTTACATAAGTTTCAAACAGGTCCTGTACTCACGGAGGAGAGTTTTAAACAGAGGACAAATGCAGGTGCTTGCGGAGTTGCAGGCATCCACACACGATGGGAAAAGTGCCTCACTTAGAATTACCTGGGTGAGGGTCTGTGTAATCCACTGTGTATCCTTCCAGTTGCATTAACTCCTGTGGTTCTGACTTCTTTTCTCTGTAACTGCACATAGCGAAGGTGTACTGGCTGACCTGCTCAGGGTGAATAAGAGAGAAAGGAAAGATTTTTACAGTTACATAAAAAAAAATTGATCAAATTTAAGTTTTAGTTTTTCTTTTCCTCCAAGCAAAAGCAGATAATTCGTATGTAAATTTTTGTATTTTAGCATTTCTCAAAGCCCACCTCTGGGACTGAAGGGCATCTCCTAGGTCAGCTGGAAGTTAGGCCTCGTGTGATGAGAATGGTGATCCAGTATTTTCCAGCAGCTGGAAAACTAGCCCACCAACCATACGTGATACCATGTCATAGTCATAGCCAATCTTTCTGTGTGTTCTCAACTTTGTATACAACCTCCCTTTTGATCCCTGATTAGACACGACCAATGGAGATCTCCAGGTTTCCAGTTACACAGGAGCTACACATAGCATCTGTAATAGTAAAGGAACTCTCAAATATTACTTTCTCTGTGTTGTAATTTAAGCTGCTCTTGTCTATAGCAAAGTGCTTGCCTTACTCCTTGTCCACCAGAATCTCAGGGGTTCACCCTCATCTGTATTTCCTCCTCGTCCCGGTGTTATTAGTATGCTAGCATTTAGTCATGGGATATTTCTCTGCTATAATCTTATATGTTAAATACTAATTTAATTTGTGCAATACTAATATATTTCCTGTTTCATTTTCTTGTTGTTTACTGTGTCTTGAGTCTCATGCCATCATTTTAAATTTAGTTTCTTCCTTTAATAGAAGCTTTCGAGTCAAATTTTCTTCTCATATCAAAACGTCTCTGGCTTGTGCACACACACGAGTGATAGTCTAGTTGCTTGTGTATACTACGTACCCTAGGAATCTTGAAAGTGTTTTGAAGGTATTATTCGATTGTTAAAGGGATATGTGTGCATGCTGGTGAGGGTTCAACTGTGATTTCCTAGTATTTTCCTCTTTCTCTGTGGCTGTTCTTAAACGTTCTTTCCATCTCTGGGGCTGTCGATACGGTGAGGAGGCAAAGGTGCTTGCTGCTAACCTTAACATGACTTGAGTTTGATCCCGAGACCCACATGGTGAAAGAGAACAGACTCCAGCAGGCTGTCCTCTACTTTCAGACATACTAAGTGCTACCCACACACATACATACATAAATAAACAGGCTGTCTTCACTATAGTTTCACTATGAAACTGTTAGGGGTGACATGCATATTCTCCTTAGGACAATGTGTTTCCTCTTGGATAACTTGTGGCAATATCAATTTTTGAATATTAACTACCATTATTATTATTACTTCAAACATAATTTTTGTTCCCATTTATTCTATTTTTCTTCCTTTCAATTTTATAAAAAATCCTGAATCCACATTCTTCCTACATCTTAACAAATGATATATTTAATTTTTCTCCATTTATCCATTTTGAGTTGTAGTTAATTTCATTCGAGTCTAACTAACATTCTATAAATAATAGCATTTGTGATTTTACTGTATTTTATTTTAAATTTTATTATAGATTCCTCCAATTTACTATATAATCTCCCTTTATATCTGGTTCTCATCTCAGGATCTGTAGTTTTAAGTTATTTAAAAATTCCATCTTTGGAAAATGCCTGATTTAAATCTCTTGTTTGGTTTTCACAGTGTGATGTTCTGTTTTTATGTTTATTTTTTCTATTTGAACTTTCATCAAAATTCTGAGGCTGTTTAGAAATAAAAGCAGATTAAATACAACTGTTCTACAGTATACGTATATGATAACTTTATGACTAAATTCCCTAAGGTTGAAAGTAATAAGTTTAGTTTCATAATGTTAGACCATAAGCTATTATTCAGTGTAACTTTCTCTGTTGATAGTCTATGAAGCTTACATAAAGAACTTACACTTCCGCTTCTACTTTAATACCAGATGTCACAAGCTTATCACCAATCCAAAGGTATTTTATGCAATTTTTTTTCATTTATTTTAGATTTAGGTGTGTGTGTGTGTGTGTGTGTGTGTGTGTGTGTGTGTGTTATGAGCACATGAGTGCAGGTGCCCATAGAGGCAAGAAGAAGAGGGCATCAGGCTGGATTGGTAGGTCGTTGTGATCCATGTGACTTCAGTGCTTAGAGCTGATTTGGGGACCTCTGCACTGCAGTAATAGCTTTTAATGACAGCCATCTCATCTTGGCCTCTATGTTTCTTAACAAAGATATTTAATGCAAGCTAATAGAAAATTTGAAGGCTAATTTTTATTCACATTTAGACACTAAGCACAAACTCAAATTTATTAGGCTAGGGACAGATCGCTTTCTTGGGCCATCATTTTGTGGTTGTTTTCTAATTTCTTTGGTATCTATATTTTACATTCCTTCCTGGTCATATCTCAATTATAATTTCCTCTGATTGGACAATATATATTAAAGCACATCATCTACTCCCACATTCCAGCTGTCACAGTCCTGATCCATACAGAAACTTAAATAGTTTGTTTTGGGTCCTTGGTGCCATATTTTTTGTTATAATGCAGCTTAGCATATAAGATATGTAATAGGTACAATCTGGAATTTCCAGGTATTGAACAAGAAATATTTTACTTTCTAAAACTGGAGACTGAACCCAATATCTTCAATACATTAGGCACTCCACCATCAGGTTACATCTCAAACCCATGTTTTATGATAAAAGATCTATCTTTGGAGCACACCTTGGTAGTAAACTTAATAATCCTCCAGCCTCTGATTCCTCAGTCACTGAATTATATAAAAATTGCCACAATGGTCATCTAAAAAAAGAACTGGTAGTATTACCTTACAACCAGACCACACTACCAATTTAAATACCTTAGGTAGGTCTTTAATTTTTTATCTGCATAGACTTGGTAAATAAGAGATCTATCTCTTGTATTCAAGACATATACCTAAGAGACATGTAATGCCAATACCACATTCCAGAAAGACCAAAAAATACAATGATGGGCTTAATATATAAAATGAATATCTTAGGCATTAGTAAATTGTAATTAGATATTAAGGGATTTGGTACGGCAATGATTTAACATTAAATTAGAACAAAAGATACTTTGAACATATAATTAATGAGTCTCCCTTCTCCATCTCTTATTTGCGAGACATTAAAACTATACTAAGAGGAATTCCCTGGCACATCACTGTCTTAATAATCTGAAACCTGCTGGGAGAGAGAGAAAGAGCACAGGAGGGTCTGACTTCTATACACAGCTGGCTAATACTTTTAGCAGTTACTAACCAGAATACGCAAGTATCACTGGTTGAAGTGCTCCAGAAAGACTATTCACCTTGCCCATCTCAATCATTTCTTCACCTGAACTCCCATGCAGGAGAATATTACCTTCAACTCTATGAATGATTCTTTCTATTTCTAAATCAAAAGCCACTATATTTTCTTCTAAGATCTTTAATGCTGGTCCCCATTGCTTTTCTAACTGTATTTCCTTGTCTTCTGTATTTCCTTTCCTTTTCTATGATTTAACTTTTCCAGAACATTCATAACCCAGCTTCTAAAGCATGTGCATGCATTCTCTCTCAATGGCTGCATGGAATGTATTTAAGTTCAAGATATGTTCTCATCTACCATATTTGTAAGTGCAATACTTTTGAAAATGTAAAGTATATGCTTGTCTTGATTTAAGTAGTTCACCAGACCAAATGGCCTTTACTCTCAAATGCATTTTCTAGTCGTAGCTGACATTTGATTTTAAATTACAAACACTCTACTTAAAATATTTTGGAAATGACCAGCATGAAGTGGCAGACCTTCTTCTAGCCAAGCAGTGACTCCTGAAGGCATATGATTCAAGCTAGGGAGGCAGTGGGTTATGAATTTATTTCTGAACATTGCATATTAAGTATTGCATTCACACCATTCCTCCCTCCCTGTCCTTCCTCTAACTCCTCCCATGGCCACCTAAGTCCTTCTCAAATTTATAGTCTCTTGGTCTTTACTATTGTTTTATACACTTACACAGTATGTATAAATACAACCTGCTGACTTCACTTAGTATTGTATCATATGTGTTTAGGACTGACATTTTGTAACTGGCAAACCAATCAGGGGACTTGTTCTGGAGAAGACTATGTCTTCCTTGCAGTAACCATTAACTGCCATAGCTTATTATCTAAGGGTAGAATCTTTTGAAAATTTGCTATCCATATTGGCATATCAATTTGTGTAGTTATATTTAGGTCTTGGTTAGGCAAGTTCTCAGGACACATATGGGCAGCTCAGCTGTAGTTATTTCATAAGTAGTCACACACTGCTTACTTATAAAGATTCAGGAACCATGAATTTAGAGAAAGAATGAAACCTAAACTTGGAAAACAACTAGTCAAGATATGACCACTTACACAACAAATTTTTGTGCCATTTATTTTGTGTATGTATATGTCTGTGTGTGAGTGTATGAATGTATACCACATACATGCAGTGTCTGATGAGAGCACTGGATTCCCTGGAGCTAGGGTGTGAGACACCAGATATGGGTGCAGGAAACAGAACCTGACACCTCTAGAAGAACAGCAAGCTTTCTTAGCTGCTGAAGTATCCTTTCAGCTATGAGAAAGATATTTTTAATTTCTTACAAATATATGTATCCTATGATAAATACACCATTTTTATATGCTTTACTATGTAAAGAAAAAGAAAAAGCTAAAATATTGAAAAGCAGCATGAACTAAAAACAGGTTAGAAAAAGCTAGTATTTTTGGAATTACAATGGAGCATAATAAAATGTACATTACTGATGCGGACATATACATTTCTATTGTAGTTGAGTGTGGCTACTAGCATTACAGGTTTATTTTTATGACAGCACTATCTTAACATTCTTTGGAGTCATTAATCCACAAAACAAGCAAACAACACATAAAATGAATAAAAGATTATTTTAGCACTGAAGACTTAACAAACTGAAGATTATGTAGTAGGGATCTGAAAAGAATACATTTACAATTCAGACACTAAGATAAACTCACTAAAACAGGAAGAGTTGAACTGAGAGCCAAGCTTTATAGAAAAGAGATGATATGATTATTCCCTAAAACAAGCTGGATATGTGTAATTCCAACTCTTATGAGGGTGAGGTAGGAGAATTGTGAGTTCCAGGCCAACCTGATCAAAACTGTAAGGCCATGTCTCCACAAAACATGAGAAAACAAACAAACAAAAAAAACCCAAACAAACAAAAAAAGAAGCAAACTAAACAATAACTAACAAAACCAAACAACAACCTAATTCAGAATCTACTGTAACATAGTAGTTCTATGAAATAAGATGTCTGAGCCCTTGAGATTTTGAGATTCAAGATTGCCCCCGATGATAGTACTCATATTGAGTCTAGGATATGCCTCCTCACTCCAGGTTGGTGTTCATTCCACTCCATTATATTTTAATTCTCATTTTGAAACTTAAAAAAAAAAAACTGTACTCCCTAATTAGAAGCCAATTTTCTCTGAATGTTTGGCAAAGCCATTATGTGAGACAGCACTGATTTACTATCAAAGACTACTAAAAGTATTGAAGAATAAATACTAAATAATAAATCAAGGTCCTATTTCTTTATTACTTATTTCTTCATAACACACACACACACACACACACACACACACACACACACCACTTGTGTGGGTGAGGTAGTCAAGGACAGGTCAATCTGGGCCACAGAATGAGATCCTGTCTCAAAAGTAAATAAAACCAAAAAAAAAAAAAAAAAAAAAAAGTCTCCCACCCCACAAAGCAGACAGTGTAACAATTCTGGGTGGTGAATTTTTCTGCAGTAAACAAAACACAGTAATAAATGGCAGAGGATCAATGCTGTGAGCACACTGGGGACTGTCGCCTCTTCTTGGGCTTCTGTGTACTTATTCATTTGCCTCTCTGCCTCTGTCTTTTCCGGAACTCATGGGCTAATTCTTATGATATCTTTATGGGTAAAGTAAGAGCACATGATTTTGGTTCTGAGGATGCTAACTGAAAGACCTTACAAATTGAAGTATAAATTGACAGAAACATGAAAAAGTGGCCATACAACTAAGCAAACTTGTTTAGACTTGATATCCATATATCAATATATATATATGATATATCCATATACCATATATATATCCATATATGTCTCTCTCTCTCTGTGTTTCTCTCTCTCTCTCTCTCTCTCTCTCTCTCTCTCTCTCTCTCTATATATATATATATATATATATATATATATCTCCAGACTTTATGTATATATATTCCAGACTTGAGATATATATATATATATTCAAAAGTGTAAAAATTTATGTCATTTAAGAACTAGACCCTAAAAGCTGCTAGAAGGTATACAATGAAAACATTCACAATAAAGTTTTTATCTTTATGTAAGTTGAGAAATAGTCCCAGGTCTTATTTAATATTTATGCTAAACATTCTATTTCTAGCTGGATTCAAATAACAAATCATCCTTTATCAGTAGGGCATACAGAGTCTCAAGTAACAATGAAAGAATCTTTAAAGAAACTAAAAGGAAAAACTCAACCTTTCAGCTTAGAGGAATGAGTCTGTTTCTAGAACATGATCATGAAATAATGAAATATTAGAAGCCCGGCTTTATTTTATATTTTACTTAAACATCTCACAAACTTCCCAGCAGATCCAGAGTCTCTTGTAGTGACTGGGCCTGTAGGTAAAACAAGATGTACAGATGGGAGAGTAACAGAATACCAACGGTGAGCAGAGTTGTCACTGACAGTGGGAAACCTGACCCACTAGGCAACCGAGAGCCTGCAATTAGGTTTGAGACAACTGTGGGCTCTGGAAGTAATGTACTATCAATACTAGACTTCTGAGTCACAAGTTACTGATTCGAGCCAATACTTTGATGAACACTTCATGATCTATTTGCTTACTCCAAAACCCCAAGCACTCTGACTTCATCTGTTTCTTTTACAAGGTTATGCTACATCACATCCATAAGGCCAACTCAACAGTGCACATTCAGAGATTAACAACTGAGAGGTTACTGTTTGCTAACCAGGACCTGGAACAAGGGTGACTTTGCTGACAGGTCATCTACAGGAGTCAGGGGTTACCCTCCTCTGTCCACTCTCAGCTGGAAGCAGTCCAATAAAATCTACTTGCTCTGCCCTGTAGCAATGAGCCAGGGGATTATTTACACAGATACATGGAAGTCTGATGTACTCTGATCAAATATTTTCTCATAAGATTCCTGGTATATTACTGTACAAAGCTTATATATTTTACTATATTAATATTCAGAAATCCCTACAAGAGAAGTGCAGTAATCATAGACATTTAATATTCTTTACTCAGTCCACTTGTAATAATTCCAAACAGAACAGATTTGTTGGGAATTGGGGGTTAGGGAGATAGACAGACTTTAATCCGATGACAGCCTTAAGTCTGGCTCCAGCATCATTACTTTCAACAGGGCACTTTAACTTATGTTGTTGTGGTCCTACATGGTATCCGTATCTGGGATAGGAAACCTCCCATTTTGTTCTTAATTGCCAACCTGCTTGCCACCTGCCCATATGCACACATGTAGGTGCTAACTATGAGATTTGAGAGACCATAGCATTCAGATTTATATGTGTATTACTACTGTGGGGATCACATTAACAGCTGGCAGCTTAGCAACTGCCACCATCTAATTTTAGTAAAGATTAAGGCTTTTGAAATCCTTAGCTGGAAATGTTCTTGGCAAAGGGCAAAGGTTCTGCTGGAGTTATTTAAGAAAAAAAAAAAAAACAAAAAAACCTCAGAGTTTAATTTAATCAAGGAAAATGAACATATCTTCAAGATACTGACAGATTTGAGGATATATATACATATATTTGTATACATACACACACACACACACACACACACATATATATATTTTTCATATTCTAATGATTAACTGTCTTGGCCAAATGGCATAGTGAGATGTAACAATCAAGTACAAATTCCTTAAAGAAAGAAAGGGCAGTCTTGTTACAAAAATCTTCAGTATGCTCTGTATATACTCTCTTGTTGAACAAATAACTAGTCAGTTTCTACCTATGTTTGATTCAGTGCTAGGCAGATACTCTAGAATGAATAAACATAAAAAATTTAATGAATGTGTCCATGAAAATATTTTAACTGGAGACAAGTGTTCTGAAAAAATTAAAGCAGAATGTTGTGTCAAAGAGGTGGAAGAAATTTTAAATTGAGGGGAAGGCGCACTCGAATATTCAACCTTTAAAGTGAACAAGGAATTCACAGGTAAAATGAATGAGCATTGGGGCAAAGAGGGCAAGCATACATTTCTACAGAGAGGTTTGGGAGTGGTCACACTGTCTGAGGAAAAGCAGGAGACGCTTTCCAAAGTTGCATAGGCACAGAAACCCAATGAAACTCATATTTTTAGGTACCTCTGGATGGGGGTCTAGAGCTTTTGAATATGCCAAACCTGTGCCCCTGCATCGGTGATACCAAATTTTAGAATGGTTGATGCTGACTGATAATAGGAAGCCAAGGGCCCAAAATACACAAGATCTTCTCTGGGTCATGGTGATTTGTAAGTCTAAGTGCTGTGGGAGTCACTAGAAAGATTCAGGCAGAAGGGTGTGTTAATGAGTGTCTCATGTCAGAAAGGTTATTTAAGTTCTACAAAGAATAATAAATTATAAGAGGAATGATGGAAGTGGAAGCGGATAAAAGCTGGATGCTACCATCAAAGTCCATATGCAGACAGTGGTGGTTTTAGCTCATTTGGTAGCAGAGCAGATGGATGTAAATAGGTATAAATGGAACGATAGTTTTGATAATGATAAAGCAATACTTTATGATTGACATGGATGTAAGGAAAGAGAACAAAGGCAGCCTAGAGTTTGGTTAAGTATGCTCTAATATAAATACCTAATGTGTTTCATGCAGAGGTTTCAGAAAGATCTCAAAACAGAGGGGAAGTACTTACTTCTTTAACAAGTATTTATTGAATCTGTGGGAGGCAAACTATTGTTTTGAAGAATGTAAGAAGTGGCAGATATATCTGAATACTTATCTACGGTGCCATATTAATACAAAGTATTTCATGGTAAAGTTTGGTAAAATGGTTTAAAACCTACTGAATGACCTATACAAATTTAATGAAGACTGTAGAACGAAAGGTGATACTTATTCCCAAGCCCTCTGCTCTTGTTCACAGCTATGAGAAGCATAAACAAGAAATACCAGACATTGCCTGGATCTGAACCTGAAGATAACAAAGAACAATGCATTTCCTTTCTTTCTGAGAAGAGGGCACAGGTAAAGGAGAGTTTACACATTGGGTCAGAGCCTCATGCACGTAAGGCTTTCCTTACTGTACTAGCTGTCCCTCACTTGTCAGTCTCCCTTGTAAATTTTAGCTTTTGAGACATAGGTAAATATTCATATTAGTATATGTTATAGGAATTTTCAGGATTAAATGTACTGCTAACATTTTAGGGTGATTGATACAAACTCTTATAACCACCATAACTGTTTTTACAGACATTCCATGAAAAATCCTAATTATCAAATATGAAAGTTAACTGATACTTTGATCCAAATAAACTCCACAACAAATGATATTTTTCCATATTCTTCATTATTGAACATATATGTTTTAAAATATAATAAAATAAGGGGCAACTTATCGAGATGTTTAAGGACAAATGAGAAAAATAACAGCCAACATCTGGGAAAACGCTTAAAATTCATGAGTTCTCTAAACATTTACAGGGTTATTTAGCATTATAAATATCTAGAAACTTAGACACAGAAATTTCATTTCTATGGGAGTATTTTTACATATGTACAAACATTAATATATGAAAAATATATATTTTTACTTTATAATTGTTTGTGGACCAAAAATCCTAAGCAAGACAAGTAAAAGTACAGATTATACTGTGGATCTAATCTTTCATGTAAAATAGAAAGATAAATATTCTTATCTGTTGATATGGTTATTGTTCTATTTTAAAAAAGCATGAAGGAACTCATAAAATGATCAATGACTAATCCCTTTAGGAATGGATGTGTGCTTGTCTGTATGAATTTATGGCATCCTACTAGCAAGAGTTACTTGACTATCCTCGTACAGGAGAATGGAGTAGGTTCTCTGTAGGAATATTGAGGGGCATCTCTCATTTTCTACCCCAAAATCCATGTGTTGATACACTAAGCATGCTCAATTTAAATAACAACATTCTGATCTTTGCTGATGTGACAGCCAGCCATGCCTTTATCATGTTAAACTATCTGGTTGCCTAAGCAGATAGCTGCAATCCTAGACAACTCACACTGTAACCACCTTCACGTTCTCTATGCACTAGTAGTATCCCAAATGGCTGTGAGGGGTTTGCTGCCGTAGGACCTCCAAATATTCTTAGTCCTTCAAAAAGCATGAGGCAAAAAGAGTTACTTCTTCAGGTCCATGCCGACAGCATCCCAACAGCAACACTGCTTCTCCTATGCTTAGAGCATGTTCTGATCGCTGCCTATTTACATCCTGTGCCAACTCAGCTGATATGTAATTAACATTATGTCTTGATAGCCTGCTGTTGTTTGCAGCAACTTCAAGTCATGATTCTGACACATCGACAACAAGCAGGGAACACTTGACACGGGGCCAACACAACATAGATGTCTACTTTAGCTTCCCTCGGTCACACAGCCGGTCGTTTTCCTAAGTCCAGGGCTCTTCAGGCCACCACTCCAGGGTTATTTATTTTCTTAATGTGGCAACACTGCTTTGTACCTTATGGTACTCCTGATCTCCAGTGATTTTTAGGATATCTGTTTATCATTAGATGAACTGTGGTTGTATGTATTCATTTAATCATTTGCCATATGGAACAAGAA
The DNA here is from genome assembly GCF_011762505.2 of Arvicanthis niloticus. NCBI lineage: Eukaryota > Metazoa > Chordata > Mammalia > Rodentia > Muridae > Arvicanthis > Arvicanthis niloticus. Next base: position 38,988,268 of record NC_047672.1, on the reverse strand, counting down.
ATATGAGCTGTGCCTCTATTGTCTAACAGAACAGGATTCGCTTGACTTCATCTCATACTAGGCTAATCCTGAGAACATTACTTAATACCCCCGCATACTCTATCTTATCTGTACAGTTGGGGGTCGGGGGAATAGCAATGTCTACTCTGGTGGCTTACTTTGAAGAGAAGTAAGACCATGCATTAAAAGTGCTTTAGGCAAATGCTCACCACAGGGTAATCACTTAATAACAGATTAGATACATAAATGATGTGTTAGCACGTAAGTATGTCAGGAGAACCTGGACTTATCACAGATATATACAATATCTGGCCTATACAGCTGTGTGAATAAATGTTAGAGGACTGTAAGAGAAATAATTCAACCTAGTTAAATGTTTCAAACCAAAGATGAAGTGTATCCTCAAGCTAATTACTTGATAAAAATTGTTTCAAATGTATCCAATTCCTATTATAATATGAATTACAATATAATATCAGAAATACTTTATATCAGTCACGTTTTCTGAAGTCTAACAAATACTACAACATTGGGAAAACATAAGAAAATTATATAAGAAATCATAATTTTTGTGAGATTGTAAATATATTCTTTGTAATTGTTCTTTTATCTTGAACAAAAACTTACCTTCAATTTTAAAACCCAGTCTTCTAGACAGTTATTAAAATAGATTTATTACTGTAAATACATCAGGGTTAGAATATAAAAAGGAGTACAACCTACTTAGGAAACCAAACAAATACCCAACATTAACAAATAATTTGCTTTCTGATTTTTTGACTCTAATTTAAATTGACATTTTTTGGTCTCTGATTTTCATGTTTCTTTGAGTCTTTGAAAAGTCTTTTCACCTCAGTGGCTCCTCGAGTGTTCACTTGGAACAATGACTTTGCAGCTGGCCAAACCTGACTCTCAATCAATTTTTATGAGTACAAATTCTTGGGCTGATAGCTGGATTTCCAGCTGTATCACTCACATAATCCACACTTACACGTGGTGATGAGATTCACATTATCACCAGAGCACCATTGTGCCGACGGCAGCAGCACACACAGCAGGGTATACTGTCCTCCCTATGAAAAACGGCTCCTTCACCTTTCAATAATGCAGCCTGCAGGTATGGATGGACAAGCTGTGTGCAGATAGAATGAGAGCTGTCTTTAAAAACACTAATAAAAACTACCCTGTTCCTCCCAATGGGTCATTCTCATCGAATCTCCATACATATCCATTTTGATTTCGACGTGAGCGCTTTCAATTTGTCTTCCCATTACATTTGGAATTGGAAGGAAGATTCAATTGTGTTTGAAACTTCAAAAAGTTGTTGGAGTACTGGTGTATATATTTCAAACATTTAGTCACAGAATTCTTCCTCTCTCTGTGTGTTCATATCTATCTATATATCTGTTTGTCTGTCTGTCTATGTATCTATCTATCCAGCTCTATCATGTATCTATGATATGTAACAAGTATAATAAATTCGAATTAATTCCAGTTATAAGAATTCTTCTTCTATTTAAATTAATAACTTGTGGATTTAGCAACTACTTTGATTCAATTTTACATTTTAAAATAAAGCATATATTTAGTTATCTCAAAACTTTAGTTCTCCATTTCATGTCTCTCAAAAACAAATCATTTTATGAATTTGAAATTTTCTAACTTCTCTCTGTATTTTTAAATTCAAATAATAATCAAAGTACATAAATTTGTGTTAAAAATTTGGATTTATGTGACTATTCACTAGACAGTAAGATAGGTAGCAAGTGATAATCTTAAGCCTTCCCAGGATTCAAAGCCTTCACTCAGTGTTTAACTTTTCAAAGTCAGTCCCTGGAATCTTAATTTTCATATTTAACCAACAAATACATTGGAAACTTTTAGATTACTGCCATTTACCAGGTCCTCAGGCTAACAAATGACATCTGCCCATCATTTAAAACACAATTTAATATTTTTTTACAATGTTTCTATCAGTGATGCTCTAAGAGTTAGTTTAGTTTGTTCAAAAGTAATTTATCCTCCAAATCTTCTACTAAGATTATGTATGGAATTACATGTGATTCTATATAAATTCATGAAACATAACTGAAAAAGCAGCTCCCCTCACTCCCTGGTAAAATCAGTGGAATGCTTCCTAACGATGTGGCAAAGACAAATCACCATGATAAACCTGCCCAGTTAGATGCAGATGAGACATCTATAACAGGAGTGCAATTAAAATATCCAGAGAAATTTATATTAGAATTTCTTCATAAATATATGTACAGTTTTCTGCCAGTGGAAAGGCACAGCTTGAAAACTGTGGAAGATATTTAAGAGGTTTGGTTTGGGAGGAGTGACCACTGAGAACTGGGGACAGAAAACCGTTATTCAAGGCAATTATCTGTGCTTTAGATCAAGATTGGTGTGTGTGTGTGTGTGTGTGTGTGTGTGTGTGTGTGTGTGTATGTGTGTGTTTGTGTGTATGTGCACACGCACTGTATACATATAAGCATACACATGTGCATACTGTTTATTACTCCAAGCCATGCAAGACATTTTTGCACTTTAGCTAAGAATAAAAATGGATTTTGATGTGCCATGTAGATACTACTTTTGACTGAATTTTAACGCTTTCCATGAAGATACCATGCTACTATAGGACATCAATAAACTAATTTTTTCCCCAGCAACTGATAGAATACTGCATCTCTAGAAAACATCAAATGATAATTTTCCTCCCCTGGCATTTCCCCACACCATTCTGATCTAGCCCAGCTAAGCTTGCCTAATGTGTGGCAGGAATCAATGAGGTTTTACAGGCTATTCTGTGTTAGGATTCCAAGAGTGATTCTCTTTTTATATATTTCCACTGAGAATGAAATAGTTTAAATTTACCCTGGAATGAAGCGACTATTTTGAAAGCTAGGCTTTAATGTAACTAGAACTTAATGATTGTCCTGTGAATAAAGGTTGCTTATGATTCTAAAAGGTCAGATGAACACATATTCCAATAATCTATATCCAGAATCCAATCACTGAGAAATAGAGTGGACAATTTGATTTAAAAGCACATTTATATGAACATATAACAGACATGACACATTCATATAAAGTGAGAGAGCAAATGGACCACAGCTTATCTGCACACTACCTGTATGCTGTAGTTTCACACCCCCACCCCCGCCAAAGAGACTGTCATAGCATCCTTTCGATCCTTTTAGAAAGCCTTGATTGGCAACACAATTTCTAAATTATTATTTTTTGTTTCTTCTATACCGAGTTCATGGTGGCCCTTTGCAATGACTATTGAATTTGATGACAACTAGTTGACCACCCAGAGAAGCTGACAAAGGAAACAGCTACATTCTAGTATACCAGTCAATAAAGAAATGTATAGTAAAAGAAGGCACAGAATGTCAGTCATTTTCCTACAAGTTGCTTGGGTTGTTGTGGATATAAAAGTGTTATTTGTGCTGGCATATAATAAATGTAAAACTTAACTTTCAAACAAATTACTTAAAATCACCCCTAGTTTTAATGTCTTTTAATTTCTAATACTTATTTTTAATTTCTAATACTTATTTGAAGTATTAGAAACATAACACAAGCAAACCACTGACACAAACAACACTGGGATAGTCACTGACAGAGAGCAATTACTTAACAGGAAAAATAAAGGACTGACCTGAACGAGAACAAAGTAACGCTTTTTCCATCTTTTCCAGACCTTCTGTCCAAGGGCATACAGATACCTGGTAAGAAAAACAAGCAGACAGCACGTAAAAAATGGTGTAGTTCTCTGTAGCCAAATATCTTCCATAGGTATTTATGAGACCAGTCTGCTAAAGGCAAAGTTTAGTTTATTGGAAATGAGAGACAACACGCAGCTTTTGTGTTACAAGACGACTTCACTGATTCTCGACTCCTGAAAGGGAATTGATTTATGTGGCTTACAATTTGTCAGTCCTTACTACAAATTGAACGAAGTAGGAGTTAGAAAGGATAATCAAAGAACCAGTTGGAATTTTATTTTCACGCTTGTTTCTTAGGAGATAAGGAGGCTACGAGTGGAGGAACTCGCACGGAATTCTTCAATGCTCAGACGACTGGAGCAGATGAGTGTTGCCCGAGAAGGAGGTGGATGTAGCACCAAGAGCCGGGGGTGAAAGGTCATCGTCTAGCTGGGTGACCTTGCCATGTCTACACCAATATCCATTTCCATTTCTTTGCCTACTAGAGGACAACACTAGGTGTCCCAATTTCCGAGTTCTCTGTCAGCTCTGTCATTTTGAGATTTATGTGGCTCATAGAAGCTTTCCACTGAACTTTTTTTTTTTTCCCACTATGAAACGTAGCTAACAAGAAGACATAGTCTCCTTTACTTAGCATCAATTTCAGCCCTGGCTTTTACCTTTGCATGACACCTATAATCCAGCTGACATGATTAACCTGACCATTCATTTGAACAGAACTACTCTGCTGTATGTGTCCCTATCTATGTGTATGGACGTGAATGTACATGCTCTTGTGTGTGAGTATGCATGTGGAATCTAGAGACCAACCTCAGGGGTTGTTCTTCAGGTGCTGAACCTTCTTGTTTCTTACACCAGGGTCTCTCACTAGCCTGGAGCTTGCTGTGTAGGTAGTGCTGGTTGGTGACTGAGCTTTGGGGATCTACCTGTCTCTGCCTTCTCAATCCTGGGATTTAGATCACATAAAGTCGTGCTTCACTTCTTTCCACGTGTTCTAGTCACTCTGCTACGGAACTATCTGCCCAGCCCTCAGAATGTAACTTCTGTCCTTGATGTATATAGAAAGGATATGCTGAAATATCCATGGAGAAAAGGGAGAAGTAAAAAACAAGGTGGTGAGTCTGGTAAGTTACTATGTAAACGTATCGTGCAATGATACACTGTAACATGGTAGAAACACAGGGCTTATTTAAAAAAATTTTTTTTCAAATATTATTTGAGTTTGAAACAATTTGGGCTTCAAAGTGGAGGCTTACCAGCATAAGGATTATTCAAATGCACTTAATCTGTGCACAATCCTAAGTAATAAAGAATGTCACATGTAAGATTGTATCCTATGTGAAATTTTAGTATACATATTTAGCTTCTGTCTTTTATCCTCCTTTTATAAAACAAAGCAAACATGTCTTTTTGTTTCTTAAAAAGATTCTAAAAAAATGTTTTCATAAAAAATGAGATGTTTATGAGAGTCTAGTGGATGAATGGATATTATCTTTAATACCAGTGGGAATGTTAAAAGGAAACCTTTCTCATGAGAAATATCATGGAAGAATGTAGAAATGCCTAACCTTTTAGTTTGGATTTACTCAGATAATATGCAGAGCCTCACATAAAAGTGTATGCTTAGCCAGGCGGTGGTGGCGCACGCCTTTAATCCTGGCACCTGAGAGGCAGAGACAGGAGGATTTCTGAGTTCAAGGCCAGCCTGGTCTACAGGGTGAGTTCCAAGATATCCAGGGATACACAGAGAAACCCTGCTTCACTCGCCCCCGCCCCCCAAGTGTATGCTTACCAGGACACATGGCATTTTATTACTGAAAATCTGTGACAAATGCTCTAGTGTGAAGGATGTATTTATAAATGCGATCATGATATAATCATAGAGAAATATTGTTTTGCCACTGAAATTATGATTAATAAAACACAGAAGATGTATTATATAAGGCTATGTGAAAAGTCTGAGGATTTAATATGATACCCATATTAATGATTCGACATATGTAAGAACAAACATGAAATAAGTATTTTAAATATTAATGGAGGTATTTCCTGTGAAATGAAATTAGGGCAGACTTAAGTTTCCTTATTCTTCTCTTTTCTACAATATTAGAATTAGCATAAAGAGCTAAGGAGCTATTAAAGTTCAAAACAACTGGTCTCTTGCATTGGAGATATCACTCAAATAGCCTGATATATTACTCATTTGCTTTCAGATACATTAGCTAATTATGGTGAGTTCCTCTTTGATAACTGGGATGCACCTATGGCCATTTCGTGCATTTGTGGATGCAATGTGGACTCAGACACTGGTGGAGATGTGGGCTATTCTTGTTCTCACCCGTTGACTGTTTCTTCCTGAGGTCCCCTAAACGCCCTTTCTTTTAGCCTCTAATTTCTCTTCTGTGGTTGTGGGGATAGGTGTTCAGCTGCTCTCTTTCTGTCTTTTCTATATAATTTCCCTCCCCTGAAATGCACATGCCCATGTTCCTATTACAGGGTTAACCACAGTGACCCAAGGAGCTTGCTACTGTGGACATGATAGATGCTCAGTGTAAAAGGGCACTAGCAGACAGAGGGCACTGGGAATAAGCCCTGCCTGTGACCGCAGCCCGCTTCTCAGCTCTCTCCAAGCATCTCACTTTGCAGAGCGCTGGGCACATGGGTCACGCACAAGTGAAAGTGAATAGGGAGATGCACGGACCCGTCATTACCACATGCAAATTAGCATGAGGGTTGTGACAGTGTAGGTTCTCTGTGAGGAGTACTAGCCAGCGGAACAGTGTGCAAAACGATGGGCCAGTGAATTTTGAATAACAACTTCTGACTTCTCTGCAGATAAACAGTAGAGGGCTAGGTGAATACAGGTCTACAGCATTTGGGGACAAGTGGAAGATGTCCTAAACAGAAAGAATGAAAGGACACTTGGTACCAGAGAGCGAGATATTTGGATGCCAGACCTTGAAGTGTTTGAACTATTGCGCTATGAGACTTTGTCCAGACACATACATTAAAGGACAACTGGCCAAACACATCCAGAAACAAAATGGTCCTGAGAATGACATGAGCTCTATGTGTAAGAACAATGAAATAACAGCCAAGGGCTACCAAGAAGGAAGTGTTGTAAACACTATGGAAAAACCGCACACTATTTTGTCCTTGTAAAAATTTCCTATTAGCTAAAAATTGTATATAAAAACGGAAATGAGTGAAATACATCATAAACTATATACACACTGAATAAAAAGAATATGTTAAAGGTTACAGGTGCCTTGTTTTTCACTATAAACATGAGCTTTGTGATCGAGTTTCAAGGCCTAGCTACTCCTCCGCTGATATAAGGACAGATAGTTTTCTTTGTATGAAATGCATTTAAAAGTAAGAAGTGCATAAAACAATGCCCATTTACCAATATTGTTTCAAAATGAAAGCCTAAATCTCACATAGTAAGAAATGATTAGGCTGACATTAAAAGGGATGCTAAAAATAATAATTAAAAAAATAATCCACTTGTGGACACTACTGCAATCAGTTTGTAGAATGCTGGGTTCTTGGTGCCTATCTGACCAGTCCTTTCCTCCTCTCCTCAGTTCTGTGTGTGCTTCTGTTTCTGAGTCCACTGTTTGTTATTCTTTCTGCAATGTCACTGGGATTATACAGCACACAGCATTACATGTATCAGTTCCTTCCTTTAGAAGAACACTTGCGGGAATTATCCTTTGCATGATATGTACCAGAAGCCTGTTCTCATCTGTTGCTAAGCTGCATGTTCCACTGCATGGTTGTCTTCACAAGTTGGCATGTGTGTTGCATGTTGTTTCCACACCTCTGCTTATAAGATATAAAGTTACCATGAATATCTGTGTGTAAGCCTACAGTGTTTGCATGTTTTTGTTTTATGTGTTCTAGTGCCCAGAAACCTGACTGCTGTATTGAAATCATTTGTTTAGCTGTGTGAGAAACTGCCAGACTGATTTCCCAAAGTGCCTATAGCGTGCTGCATTACCACTGGCCATGAGTGGGTCTGCACCCTACTTTTGTAATCAGAAAAATCACTATTAAGAAGTACTCTGGGTATATGGTCATTCTGACTCCATAGCTACTTCTCCTCATATGATTAAACTGAATACTCAGAACAAAGCAAGGGCCTTTTAACTCTTTGTCTCAAGTACAACAGAGAACTCCCCGAACACTTTCCCAGTTAAATGAAGTCTTCAGTTTTCAAGGCCCTTGTAATGGTTAAAATTCAGAAGTGTCTAAACACATTATGGATGGGTATTAGAATTACTTTGAAGGGTTGGAGTATAGAGGAATGAGGAAAAGGAGAACAAATTATTATTATATAAACACTATATTATTATATAGTGTTTATATAATATAGGCAGTCTTTGACCAGAAAACATCTTTAAAAAATCAAAACCCATTCTCTCTCAAACCATCTGAAGACCTAGTGTGGCTGTTAGTCATCCTGTTAGGCACTCATTTTTTTTTCATTTTTTATTGGTTATTTTATTTACATTTCGAATGTTATCCCCCTTCCCAGTTTCCCCTCCACAAACCCCTTATACCCCTGCCCCTTGCTTCTATAAAGGTGCTCTCTCACCCACCCACCCACTCTAGCGTTCCTCTATACTGGGTCATCGAGTTTCTACAGGACCAAGGGGCTCCCCTCCCATTATAACAGACAAGGCTACATATGCTACACATGCAGCTGGAGCCATGGGTCCCTCCATGTGTACTCTTTGGTTGGTGGTTTAGTCCCTGGGAGCTCTGGGGGGTCTGGCTGATATTGTTCTTTTTATAAGGTTACAAACCCCTTCAGCGCCTTCAGTCTTCCCCTAACTACTCCATTGGGAGGCACTCATTTTTCAAATGTTCAATGTGAGGTATACATTATCTCTTTTATGGTATCTAAATCCCAAAAGGCTTTTTAAAATTTTAGTAAAATATAAAGAAATTTATTCTGAAATTATGTTTTACTAGATAATATGTGGAACATATTAATGTTGAGATACTCTTTAATGATGGAGAAACAAATTACTTTCTTGACTATAGCCTATTTATACTAATTTTTATGGAATTTGTATACAGTAAATGATTTGGATTCAAATAATGATAAAATACAACTTGATTTTTTTTTATTGATTTAGAAAGAGCCTCAGAACACTACTGTAACTACTATAATCACCAATTACAATTGCCTGATGCTGTTCAGCAAATATTAACTATTTGACATACTTACAATGGCAATATAATTGATTAGATGGATCCTTAAAAGCTATTCTCTTTTTGTTTTAAATAGTAGTATATTTTAAAAATCAAGTTTACTTTTCCTCGTCATTTCAATTCTGAACAAGTAGTGTCTTGTTGCTTTAAGAAACAGGGTTCTATAAAACAAATGTGTGTGTGTGTGTGTGTGTGTGTGTGTGTGTGTTGCAGGGAGGCTATCAGTCAAACTGTGCCTCATTCTGGACAGACAAAACCTGCACAGAACATTAAGGATCTGCTGCTGGGTTGTCTGTGAAGCTGTAGTCTTCCTTAGTATTTTGAAACTTGCCAAGTCATTGTTGGCTTCTAAACTCACTAATACAGGTTTTTTTTTTTTTTTTTTTTTTTTTTAAGAGGATGAAAATCTGACCTACCTAATACTCGTCAAAAATGTCAAAAATGGGAAATACACATTTTTATCTTGGTGGCAACTTATAATGTTGTCTAATACAATAAGTATCATTTAGTATGACATAAGCATTCTTTGATAAACTGTAGGTTTTTTCTACTTTATTTTTAAAGTGAAAGCAAATATATTTATTTATTTATTAATTTGTTTAGGGATGCTCACGTTTACTTATTTTCAACATCTACGGAATTAGTCTTTAAACAAAGCATTTAAGATATTTCAACAAAACACAAATAAAGGTGCTTTTCATGGCTATGTTCCACACTCTACTTCCATCAGAACATGGCCTTAGGTAAAGGGTCTTCTAGCTAGAGTCATATGGTGCCCGAATTATTTAAGATGCTCCAAAGGAAATATTCTATAGCACATTGCCTATGCTAATACCAAGTAGGCAGCTAGTCTCTGTTGAAATATTTCCAGGGCTCCATAGTTCTCATGTAACTAGAGTCTTTTGGATTACTTGAAAATAACTGCTCAGATACTATTTAAAAGTATTTGCTTTCATCAGTACGCCCAACTTAAGTATTAAGAAGTTGCTCTCTTTGAATATAAAATTATCTGCTTAGCTTTAAAATCTTCTCTTCTTACACTGGATTAAGTAGCAAAGAAATTAGCATCAGTGATGCAGTCCTGGGGCGGAAGACAGAGGCACAGAGCCTTGGAGCAATTGGTGTCATTAGCCAGTCTCTGCCTCAGTAGGGACATTTCTGATGGATACAGTGATTTTTTTTTTTCAAAGAAAAAATAATCACTGTCAAGAGGCAAACAGACAAACAAACAAACGAACAAAACAAAATACTTGAAACTAAATTAATCGTAATGTTGTTTCCTGGCCTATGGCATTAACTTTGGGATATTGAAATGCTCCATGATGTCATATTATATTTTTCAAGTGTCAGAGATATAAAATGCCAGACTCCAAGTTTTTTTATTGTATATTTAAAATATGCTGCTGGGGAGAAGTTTAAAAAGAAAAAGCCTACCTGTCTGTGTCTGTCTCTGTCTCTGTCTCTCTCTCTCTCCAAGAGCTTCTACCCATAAGGTATGCAACATATTTTTTGCCTTTTTTACCCCCTATCATCAGTTTGACTTGGTTACTGGAGTAATTCATTAACAAGTACACAACCTCTCTGGAAGTAACCTTGTTTTAAAGAGTCATCACTTAACAAAGCAGGTAAAATATGAAAGATGGATCACAGCTACTTCTCAAAGTTTTCCTTTACAAATCAACCTAGTCTCTAGAAATCTCTCAGGATGTTCAAGGGCAACAAAAATGAAAAGTTTTTTTAGACATATGGCAACCATTAACTGTATGTGTGCTAGCATTAACTGTATGTATTATGTATGTATGTATGTATGCATCAATAAAATGATACAACAGATTTGAAAACAACATGAAGTTTAGTAAAAACAACCTTTAAATAAGACAACAATTGGAATAACAGCTAAGCTTAGCTTACTTTTTGTCTGCCTTCATTGCCACGTACAAGAGTATTTAAAATACTGTTTTGTGCAATATCTCTTTGAATCTATATTTAAAAAGATAATTTAAAATACAACAATCTGTGAATTATCTTCCTTTAAGCCAATACCCTTGGAAGTACATTTTACTAATAAGTTGAGGATTTTTTCCACAAATACAATATATTTCAAGCTGATGTACATATAATAAAAAGTTAATGAAATCTGAAGAACTAATTTTCTAATCAGTCTTAAAAATTGAGATTTAAGCCATCCTCTAATATAATGCACATGAACTGTGTTTTCTTAGTAAGGACACAGCTAATACTGCACACACCATGCTTGAGACGGAAAATGGTTACAAGAAAGAAGTGGTCTCATTTAACCAATCAGTATAAAAATACTTCATAAAATCTTTCTAACTTGAAGATGGTTCGAAGAATGCTTTCAAAATAAAATCTCCAAACATTTTACTAAATGTTGTAGTTTAGTTTCAATTAGAATGGTGGCATACAGTCCTAATAGAATGGAGACTACGACAATTTATTTGCATAGAATCCATGCTGTGAGAGTTCATGGTTTTACTTTATGAGGAAAAATCATCACTAATGAATATTTGAAAAACATAATTGTATACAGAAGATGGGAATTATTCAGTGCTGGGGGGAAAAAAAGGACTATTGCTTTGGGCAGATCACTTATGTGGCCAGCTTTCTATTCAAAGAAACAGAACAATCTACATGTTGAATAATAAAGGCTTTTCTTCTACAAGGCTTCATTTTTTTTTTTCAAGGAAAAATACAGAAAGAAAAAAAATCAATATATAGAGTAGTTTAGTACTGGAAAGGGCTTTCTTAAAGAGAAACCTCAGTCAAGGTTGAAAGAGCAATTAATGCAGGCTCAAAAAGCTGGGCCATTCTGATAGAGTTCGGTTAACATGTGGCAGAAGTAATCATCCACTTGTGAAAATGATTTTCGGTTCATTCTCAAACACCTTTCAGACACTCATGATCCCATTTAACTGACAACAATACAGGCTATCTGTGGGCACCATTGCATTTGATGTGAAAACCAATAGGGACCAAAATGCCCTCAGGCACTTGCAGTCATCTCCCCCCCCCCCACCTCCCACCCACCACTACATTCTCTGCTGCTTACATAAAAGAAGTCTTCCTTTCACTACATTCTTGCTTTTATTTAACCCTGCAAGATTAAGCCTTTCTCTTGTCTTTTCTTTTTTTTTTCCCCTTAGGTTTTGTTTTCAGCTAAGGATGAGAAAGGAAACTGAATCAAGACAACATTGTGGATGGAGCATTAGGAAACCTAGAAGTAAATACTTTCTCGGTGATTTTTTAATACTTCCTGTATTTGGGCAGGGCAGAGTATAAAAGAAAGAGTCTTCACCAAACAAGAGTATCTGATAGTTGGGAAGAAGTTAGAGTTGAGAAAAGCCAATAACTCCTAACGTTGAGCAAAATGTTAAGTTTCTATGATATGTAAACAGGAGACAATGACAGAATGAAGAACAGTTCTTCCGATTTTACTTAGCTAATACTCTGTAGAGTCAACAGGACAGAGCAGTGGCTCCTTGTTTTATGAGTTTTACCTTCTGGTTAAACCTCAGCTGGCACCAGCTAGATGTAGAAAAGTACTTTTATATATCTAAACACATGGTGACCAATCTAAATAAAATTGTTTCAAGAAATCTTTCTCTAAGAAGATACATTTTAGCCAAGTGTAGTGATCCTTACCTGTAATTGCAACAGGAGGTTGAGGTAACAAGACTGAGACTAGGAGGCCAGCTTGTTCTGCGGAGGGAGTTCTAGACCAGTCTAGGCTATTGACAATAGCCCTCCTCATATAAGAAAATTTCAAAAGAAGACTGTGTGCTAATATTTATCTTTACTGAATGGTCTATGACATTGTCTTAGAACTCAATTTACAGGTAAAGAAAATGTGCAAGTACGCCTTTAATGGTCCATTTCCTTTCAAGGGGAAATACTTGAAGTTTTCTAAAAACTTTTCATTTCTAAAAATTTAAAATATTTTTCATTGACAAATTTGTATTTATAACAGAGGGCACTTGAAATAAGCGTGTATTATAGAATGTTCAAATGAAGTTAATGAATAATGTATTGTCGTAATATAGTCAGCCATAGAATGACTATTTCATGAAGGGATGATTTATTTCCCCCTAGTGCCATCTCCAGAAACTCCATTGCTTTGTTAAATGCTAAGAAAAAGCTACTGAGATTTCCAAGACAACTATAGAATGTCTTGGAGATAGTTTAAAGGTTTGAGGGTTTGTGCAGTCTAGCCCTCCCCAACTAAGACAGGCCTTTATCCCCAGGAAGAGTAATGGGAATGGAAAATCTGAATGTCGCTGGGGTCCCAGCTTGACATCTTTCTGAAGGACATTCTGTAGCACATGACCGAAGACTCCCATATACCTGAAACTTAAATGAAAATTTTTTTACTGTTATCTACTACTAATGATAACATCTCTTTAGGGCATGATATCCCTGTACAGAAAACGATCAAATATGGCTGAACATTATAGACAATACAGGTAAATCAAATGTTTAGGCTTCTGTTGTTTTCCTTTCTATAAATGGAGATATTGAATTGCCTTCTTCATATTCACAAGTTTAAGGGAAACAGGTACATAAAATGCCCATTTTCACAACTGTACTCTAACAGCAAAGTCAGTGAGAAGATAGCCCGAGATTCAGCGTGTTCTACAGAGTACACACTGGATCAGAGGATTCTAGGAAGCAAAGGAAGAGGTTTGGTGGGCTGAGTTACGCGAAACTGAACACGTTCTGTATGTGAGACTTCTAAGAGCCTGTAGCAGACACTTTGTAGTGAGATGTGGAGAACGATGGTGGGGACAATAGTGTATGCTGTGTCTCAAAAACTCAGAATCGTTTTCATAGAATGTGCTGTGGGGAGTCCTGTTCTCTAAAGGAGTATTGGGAAAATAAGCTGGACGATAACCACAAATAAGTCCTAAGCAATACAGGTACACAGCTGAGATTTTATATTTTGTTTAGAAGGAACTAATTAATATCCCTGTCAGAGGTAGTCACTTTCCCACTTGTTACCTGGATAGGAGTCTACTAAGATTTGTGTCTGAAAATGTAGTGGGTTTGCTTTAAAATTTGGTCCATAATCGCTGTGTGTTACACACGAATCCAGAATACCCTTCATCTCTGCTTTCTGGTCTCAGCAAGGACGTGGTTTGAGAGCTCTGCAATTTTCCTAGGCTGACTCTGTTGATTTGTATTTCCGGGACTTAGTTTACAAAGCCGTTTATGTGAACTCCTTCTGGTGCTCAGCAGGCCTTACAGATTTCCTGCCCAACAGCCTTGCTCTACCTAAACTATGAACCTGACTTGAACCTCATTTTTATGCCTTGTGGCCAATCTTATCTGCAGTCAAGGACTGTGGAGTTGTGGTTAAAGACCTGGGGGTGCTGAACAGCAAGATACCCTGGTGGGTTTTCCAGCCCTGACATTGTACCTTGGCTTCAGTGTGCCAGGCCCTGTCCCACTCCCGTGATTATGTTGTTTTGATACGCTGCCCACAGCCCTTGCTTTCCTGGGGTCCCTGTTAACCTTGCTCCGACGCTCTTTTTATACATTCTGAACCTTGCTCCCATGTCTAAACACTGCCTGTGCTTGGATCCCTGGACACTGCCCATCACTTATTTCCACAGCGAGCACCACTTCGTTCAAACATTCTGGGTTCTTGCTGTTCTTCAAATTGTTTGCATGTTGTCTTTCCTACTCCAGTAGTCTGGCACTTCTTACAATTCCATCTACTTCCACATTTATTTAAGCTGAGTTACTGTTTCAGTTTCACAATGCCTACTTATTCGCATCCTTTCGAGTCAGGTATACTTCCTGAAGGTCAACCTGCAAAATACACTCAATAAAACCATACACATTTACTTCCTGTATTAGATAGCATGAGGAAGTTTCCTCCATAGCTATGGCCTCTGTGTAAACTAATGGCCGCAACCTGCACAAAATGACCAACTCCTTTCAGAAAGGGATTATGTCCAATCTGAGTCCCTACTCTCCCCATCAGCAATGCTGGGTCATTATGTGGTGCATGTTCTATACATATTAATGAATTACTAGTCTACCTTGGGCATTAGGAACAATTATAAAATAGAAAATAGTGCCTAAAGAAAACTCTGGGTAAAAAGTATCTATGACCTGCATCAAAATAAAATAAAATAAAATACCTTTGCATTTTCCATAAAACTGGTACTTATTTAGATTGAGAATAATCAGATCTGACTTTAGCATCAGAAGGTTATCCTAAAACTGAAGTTAACACAGAAGATATAAGAAAAAAGAAAGCATGGCAAAGTGTTTGTGAATGTAGGAACAGAGGACTTCAGGAGAACAGTAACCCTTACATCCTTGTTGCCCTAAAGAGACTCTGATGGCTTCTGAACCCCTGATGAAGACAGCCTCAATCCCAAGTATCACAGATGGCTTCCCATCAGAGTACATTCAATATCTAAAGACCTCAAAGTGACAGCAGAAACTTAACCTCCACTTGCTTTAAAAGAAAACTTACATATATAAATGTTGGGATCTATTTGGTAGCAATACTGGGCTTCTCTGTCCAAGTACTGAACAAATGTGAGCCAGTTGGCAGATACATGATAAAATAACTGTTAATACTGATAAAGATAGTGCTGGAAAATGTGGCTTATTTCTATTAGAGACGGGCTTAAAATTTTCAGTCTTATTAGATAGACATCTAATCAAGGACAATGCTATATTCAACTAAGTAAGCACAGGCAGATTTGGCCCCTGAGATATATGCAGGGACAGGCTCCAGTATTCATGTACACAGGGCTTTTACATGAAGGTCTCAGTTTTGCTTTGTAGCTACCCTTTCTGGAAGGCGTGGCCCACTGTGAGGAGAGAGATGGAAGGCAACAGGAGACCACTGTAATATAGAAACTTGTGCCTGGAAACAAACAGATGTAGTTTGAGTTTGGTCATTTTTTCTTTGTTGTTTTGTTTTGCAATTGTTTTTGTTTTTGCAGAATACAGATGAGTGTGTGACAGTGCATGGGGAGGGCTGCATGACTGGGAGGGAAGGGGGAGAGGTAAACAGACTAAGAATGGTTTCCTCAGGCCTTCGCCTGCAAATAGTTACTTTTCTTGTATGAATTTTACTGTTGTCAGTGTTAAAAAGGGAACAAAAATATCTGCCTAGACTGTAGCAGAATTGAATGCAGACTGTGAAAAGACCTTTCAAGCTACAGAATAAACCAAAGGGTTGTTATTGGTGTTAGTATTTTTTCCCCTTCCCTTCTCAGTCTTGCTCTGGCCCACTCGCTCCAGCCCCCGTTGTAAGTACACTGTAGCTGTCTTCAGACACTCACAAGAGGGCATCAGATCTCATTATGGATAGTTGTGAGCCACCATGTGGTTGCTGGGATTTGAACTCATGACCTCGGGAAGAGCAGTCAGTGTTCTTAACCTCTGAGCCACTAGTATTAGTATTAATAATAGAACACAAAAATGTTTATAGTAGGGGACTAGAGAGACGGTAGATGGGCTAAGAACACTTTCTGTTCTTGCAGAGGATCTAGGTGCACTTCCAAGAACCCCTAAGAAGCAGCTAAGCCTAGAACTCCAGTTCCAAGAGATCCAATGCCCTCTCCTGGCTTCCACAGGTACCACACACATCTAGGCACACAGGCATATATGCAGACAAAACTCCTATATACCTGTCATTCTAAAAATTACTCCTGTCTGGCAAATAAGAGGAGATAGCCTAGGCTAGTAGTGCTTACTCAGCATGTGGAAGGCTAAAACAGAAAAATTAAGAGTTCAAAGCCAACCTGGGCTAATTGAGTTCCAGGTCAACCTGACATACACTCATCTCAAAAACAAGCAAAAAAACCAAGCAAGCACGTAAGCAAGCAAACAATAAAACAAACAAGCAAAATCACATAAGCAAACAAAAAATGGAACAAAATGGGTATGGTGGTGAAATATTTTAAATATTTAAATTCTTAAATAAAGAACAAAGTTGAAAAGTGTCTCTCAGTCCTCTTATTACTGAGTCCTTCAACAATTACACTAAGTATTTTTTAGAATATTTATTTTTTATGTGTCTGAGTACTTTTCTTTTCTTAAAATATTATGATTTATTTTATGTATGTGAGTACACTGTCACTCTCTTCAGACACACCAGAAGAGGGCATTGGATCCCATTACAGATGGTTGAGAGTCGCCATGTGGTTGCTGGGAATTGAACTCAGGACCTCTGGAAGATCAGTCAGTGCTCTTAACCACTGAGCCATATCTCCAGCTCTAGTATTTTTCTTGAATGTATGTCTGTATACCGCATATGTGCCCGGTACCTGCAGAGGCCAGAGCTGGTGTCAGCTCCCCAGGGATTAGAGTTATAGACAGTTGTGAGCTGCCATCTGGGTGCTAGGAATAGGACCTGGGTTCTCCAAAAGAACAGGCAGGGTTTTTACCCACTGAGCCATCTGTCCAACCCCAACAAAGGGAAATTTCTGCAGACAACCAGCTTTATGCTACAAAAATTTTTTACGTTCATTTATTTATCAACCAACCCAAAACAAACAAACTCTGCACACTATTACAGGAAACTCTACTTTGAATTTCAAGTTCCCTCTCATTTTATGTGCAGGAGAACGAATAACAAAGCCAATGGTAACAAGAAACCGATGTCCAAAAGGGTTCGAATTCACTGCACTAAGTTCACGTTTTTCTCCTCCTTTAGCTTAAAGCTCAGTAATGCCATGTTTATGATTTCTGTGCCTACAAGCCTGTATTCATAGTACTGTCGCCTGAAGAAATGAAATAAAATGAAAAATGAAATCCAGATAGTCAACAGAAAAGAAGAAAACCAACCTTTGACATCTATCCAACATATCGGCATTTCAATGTCAGATAGCTGTGACCCTGTGGTAGCTGTGATTACCCTCTATATCACCACATATTAAAGCTGTTTCTATATTAATTCAGTAAAGTGTCTTGACAAGCTTGAGATGTCCAAAATGAACTGCCACTTCACCTCCTTCTAACCTCTTATTTTTGCATTTTTGAAAAGAAAATGGCCCTGATGACTCTGGTCTGTAAATAGTGCTTCTTACACCAAGTCTATAGTCATTAGTTTCTATTTGTGGGGAGCGCTAGTGCCATCTACTGGACACACGTCTCACTCCTTTTGCCAACCAACCGATCTATGCTGCTGCTTCCAAAGATGCTCTGAAGCTATTCCTCTTAAAATACAACTTGGGAATAAAACCTGGACCTTTTCCTTTTTTCATTTTAAGGCATTTGTATTTACAAGGAAGAAGTACTTTTTCCTAAAGATGGTAACATGCACTAGTTCAAATAACCCAATATTTTCATCTCAATGGAACCATTTTAGAGTTGTCTATTCATCGGTTAAAATGGATATAATGAGAAAGAAACCCATAGTTGGTGAAGGAGAATGTGGCTCAGAGGCTTGAGTGAAGCTATAGGTTCAGCCAGTAACACCTATGTAACAGTTATAGCTGCTGGGATACTGTGGAGCAGAACATTTATTTCATCATTTATTAAAAAGGAACATGAGTCCTAATTTTTAAATTAAACACAAGCAAAACCACCTCCTTTTATATATGACATTGGGGATAAATATTTAAACTGTATCACCCGAATCTTTGCCAGATCAAGATAATTCTACAGAGAAGAATCTACGCCAATCCAATGCTAGTCGCAGAATTCTTTTAAAGAAATGAATCCCAATTAAAGAGAGTGAGAAAGAGTTGAGTTCTTAGCAGATGATGGCCTGTAACTGACTTTCTCCACCTTCTCTTCATGGAGTCACACTCTAAGTAGTTTTGTTTGCTTACTTAGTTTAGTTTCTATTAAGAACATACATTACTCTTCCCTTAGAAAACAGAATGTCAATCATTCTCAAAGATTGGTGTCAAAATTGCATTCCCAAGTACACTGTCAGATTCAGTTTTTTAGTGGAAAGGAATTATTAGCAACAATGCTGACACTGTTGCTGATATTTACTAGAAACCAGGCAATCTTCAATTCATTGAAGGTCTCTCTCTCTCTCTCTCTCTCTCTCTCTGTCTCTCTCTCTCTCTCTCTCTTCCTCCCTCCCTCCCTCTCCCTTTCCCTCTCCCTCTCTCTCTCTCTTTCTGTTGTAGAACTGAAGGAAAATTGGCTAGAAAACCCACTTTCTTCAGGTACTGTAAGATATAGCTTGATTTCATTGTTTCTAATGACAATTAATTCAATATTTATACTGTATTAGAACAGAAGATCTAGCAATTATAAACAGCAACACAAAGCAGGATATATTATGAAAATGATGATAAATTAGTGTGGAAGTTCATATGAAGGAGATTTCCAGACAAGCTTGTTATGCTTTCATCTTCAAATTAAAAAATGTCCATGAAATCTAAAAAAGCTATAAGGAGGTATAGTAAATTCGAGAGAAGTTTTTACCAAAAAGGTTAGCAATTAGACAAATTCCAGGTCCAGAGAAATGGCTCAGCTGTTAGAGTCCTATTGTTCTTTCAGAGGACCCTGGGTTTGGTTCCCAGCAACTAATATCAAGAGACTTATAAATTTAGTTGTTGCAGGGGACCTCATGCCTTCCAGCCTCCATGGGCCCCTACATTCCTGTGATACATATAAACGCATGAAGGTACACAAACACACATAAATAAATAAAATAAAAATTTAAAGTTTCAAGTTATTCTTAACTTTATTTCACCCCAGTTTAAGTAAACTAGGCTTTACTCTATTTAATAGTTAAAATCTGGCAACAGAGGTGAGTAAACTGATGAGTAGGTAATCTAGACTGTTCTGCACAGGCTGTGCTGTGCTGATCTAGGCTGTGTTCTGCACAGGCTGTGCTGTGCTGATCTAGGACTGTGTTCTGCACAGGCTGTGCTGTGCTGATCTAGGCTGTGTTCTGCACAGGCTGTGCTGATATGCCAAGTGACTATTCTCAACGCATTTCATTACTGCTTTCTCAAAGTACGCTCAACTCTTAGAAAACCAATTTACTTAATATCTAACACTGAGGTCTGTACATTTATATTTTATGTGTTTTATTTTAGTCACTACATCAATTTCACTGGTAGGTACAATTTATTCCTTTAGATGATAAATCCACATTTCATAACCAACTTCTACTTTTAATATTATAAAACCTGTGCTGAGGGCTGTTCTTAAGTATTAGTTAGCACAGAATAACACAGCTTGTGATTTTGCTTAAGACCAATGTTGTTGTCATAGTGAAAGGCGAAGGCATAGACTCTGGCTATTGGGGGCAATACATCAGTATTTATCTTCATTTTCCCTCTTATACGTACAGAATCTGGCAGGTAATGTCTGATCAGGATGCCTGATGTCTTAACAGGAACAACCCCATGTTGTGTACTATGAAGTGATGTGTACCCTGCGCTGGGTGAAATGGTTCTCCTTGCAAAAGTGTTCACAAATGAAGACGCTCATTTACACGTGACTATCTTGACAGGGGACTGTATTTTGACAAAATAGTATAAAAGGATTTCTCTCGAAATACCTTGTAAAGTCAGCCCTCTTGAGTGAAAGGCACAGCACCACAAGACACAGAACAGCTGAGAATCTCCAGGAAGTAGTAAGCTTACCCAGCACTTTCTTACGTTATGTGGGTGACCACTCCCTCAGTTGTATCAACAGAAACTGTGTTCCTCAATTTCCCGAAGAGAATCCACAGCAGAAGACAGAGACAACACAAAGGCTCATCTGATGTCCAGGTGTGAAACCATACATACAAGAAGGGAGTGCAGAAGCCAAGTTCCAGCCCCATGGTCCCCGCTTCTAGATGGTACTCCCTCTTAAAACTAGGAAGCTTGGAGTTCTCGCAGAGCAATTGCGTTCTCTTTGAATCATTTAGATGAACTCTTGTGAACAGAGCAATAGAGTCATCTGCTTATTAGAGAGACTGAGTGTAGAAGTTTTGCTTCTGTACTGCTGTCATTGCTGAGAAACGGCGAGATCCTCAGAGTTCATTACTCTGCTAGTTTTTTCTAACTGTAAACAGAGGTTCTGATGGGTTTCCCAGTTGCCTGAAACTTTATCCAAGGGATCAATTTATCAAATTCACATCGCAGGTCTTTTAATAAGTGTAAATATAGTCCAGAGATGTTAGGAAACACTGTTAGAATCCTTATCCTGAACTGTAGATCATGTCTCTGAACTAACACAAGAAGAGAGATCTTATAAATAACTGGTTAATTTATCTACATAATAAGAAACAAAAGATTTGTCTCAAAATTTATATGATTACATGTTTTGAAGGGGGCCTGGGGAAGGGCGGTGCCTACCAGGAACTGCTATAGCTCATACGCATACAGTTGTATATTTATGGATGGAGACATTTGCTTGCCTTCGGATTCTACATACTAAAAGCAACAGAGGACTTATCCCACCCCCAAAGCCAGATATTTGCACATTATTTTAAGCATATATTATAAGCTAAACACTAAAAAAAAATTCAGAATTTGTTCCAATGTGTTGTTACCAAATGTCAGTAACCAAGCCAATCTTGGAAGGAGAGGGTGTGGAAAGTCACACTGACAGGTACCAGGAGCCTTGGATTCAGACAGGCCCGAGAATCTGTGTGGCTAAGGGCTTGTAGGTGGTTGACGCTGCTCCAGCTCTGGAGAGTATAATGTCAGAAACACTGTTTTCATTTATACCTAATCAGAAATTTAAAAACCTCAGCTACTTAAAAACATTTAAAAGGCATTTTATCTAAAACTGTATAATTAGATTTACAGATAGAACAATGGGAAACTTTTCAAACTGATATAAATCAAGCATTTTTTCCCCCCTTTCCTTCCTTAAATTTGAAAACAGTGCCCCCTAGTGGATAAAGACATTTCCTACAAGAAGAGAGATCTCCCAGGCACTGCATTGTGTCTACGTGCTATACTGCTCCACTTAGGGCTCTGCCCAGGCTATATGTAGTACAAATTAAATAATTAAATGTCTCTTAGCTCGCCACAAATATTTTAAAAAGTCTCACCACATTTGCTCTCATTATCTAATTTATAAAACATGAACACAAGGCCAACTGATCCCCAAATCTCATTTATCTCTTAAATCTTATGAGGTCTGAGGTAACCTAGCATGAGGCAACCATATATGAAATAAAATAGAATAATAGGAAATAAACACCAGAGAAAACAATGTTATTTTACATTCCTTCATTTTTGCCACCAAATAGTCCTGACATCATGATGCTGTAGTGGCATAACTAGGTGAAGATTCAAAAGGAAAAATGACTGCCACGTAAATAGTGGCTAGCACCCAAGGGTGTGGTTCAGTCTGTGGTGGGTACACATACACTTCTGAATGCAAGAGACCGATAGTGGTCTCGTTGTGTCAGATTCTAGAAGAATTCTTTGGAAGAAAACAAAAAACAATTCCTAGGTATATCCAATATCTTTATTTATATGTAGAAATAATTTTTAACCTAAAACACTGATAAAGAGAGTTTGACTCGGGGTATGCAGTGGCACATAATCACAGCTCTTTGGAGATGGAGGAAAGGAGGAAGGATAATAAGGTAAAGGGCAACCTGAGCTACACAGAGCTACACAGTGAAGTCTGAGGCCAGCCTGAGCTATAAACCAAGATCCTGTCTCAACAAGCAAGCAAGCAAGCAAGCAAGCAAGCAAGCAAGCAAGCAAACAAACAAACAACACTTGAAACAGCCCAAACGGCATGAGCAGTGTAGCACTGGGAAGAGCTACTTGGCACTTAAAGGTTTAATGTTGACTAGAGCCTTTTGGAATAATCGCTTAGCTAAATATTTATGTTCTTGTGTCTATCTGCCTTCACCTAGCATTGATTTATCTGTCTTTTCACTTTTCACCAGGCTCCACTGTTTAGCAAAGCGCTTGTATTTTAAGTGTGTAACCATGGTCTAAAAATGCCTCGTCCTTCACGCCAGCAAGTCCATCCTGAATAATACAATGATCAAAATTCAAAAGGCACGAGGCTGCATTCCTGGGAGACCCTACAACGTGGCTAAATGACACACTTTCCTTTCCGTGTTTTCCTTATTATGCTTTCTTTGCATACACACATGCACTTCTCATATGAAGCACGAGAAAGCCTCATGTTATCTCATGCCAATTAACAAATTGCTAACATGTCATGTTAATAAAAAAAAAAAACAATTGACCTAAGTAGAGGGGCTAATTAAATGGAGTTAGATAATTAAAGGATTCTCAATATGTAATCAAAAATTGTGGCTGGAAGTGTTTCACAATGTTGTCTTTTTGTTTTCCGGTATCTGTCTATCTACAAAATTCTAATCACTGTATCCATATGCATAAAAGACAGATCCAGTGCAGATGTTAATTTGTTGCATGATAGAAATCAGGTGTTCAATTACAAATAATGGGGTGTACGCGAGAACGTCCAAGACTTCCACTTAGCTGAGCACACGCATCTCAGCCGACAAACGGCTGCAAAGCATTCCTTCTGGAATTAGCTACTAACATGCGGCCAAGTCACATCGCATTCAGCTCCTTTATTATCTTCATTATGTAATATTCACATCTCCAGCCCTTGGGTGTTACCTAATTTGCCACTGATTTAGGAGTTTGAACATCCACAGATCTGGATTTTATTTATTGTCCTTGAATTTGCTTCAATGGCTGATTTTTTATTTTTATCTAAACTCTAGAGCACTTTAACAAGAGGGCCTTGTTTCCTAATCATACATCGAAATGGTCACAAGCATTTGCTTTTATAGCAAGGTAAATATTCCTCCTAGTTTGCAACACACGAAACCAAATTCAACAATACATCCTGACATAGTGTTCACCTGATATTTTGACAAAAGAAGACATTGCGTCAATTTGATTTTTTTATTCACTCTAACCAAGTCACAATCTTAAGATGTAGAAAAGAATTAAGATACTCAACATGCAAAACAAAATGACAGTCTTTAGCTAAAGAATAAATGTCAGGCACATGTCAAATATTTTGCCTTAAATCAAGTCACTACTGTTTAGAGTTTGTAGTCAGTTCCTGGATGTCTAATACAGTTATATTTCAGAAACCTCAATGTCAGATACCCACAGATGAGACACCAGAAAGATCATCTGGATGGCCCGGCAGTGAACGCTGCTGGGGGGCTTCATTATTGTAACAAAGAGGGGATTTTTCAAAAGCACATTATTTTTTAATTCCTTTCATTCCCTCATTTCAACGAAATCAATTTCAAAATGTGTGACTATCTAAGGTCCCTTATTCATTAAAAATAAATGCTGTTTGTCAGTCCATGGGAACCAGTAGAGACTCCCAGTGATTCGCAGTTAATGGTGAGGGACTGTTTCTGTAAACCAAGTGCTAAAGACTGATGACCACATGGGCCAGATTTAGTCACAGATGTGCTTGGAAATTAGACAATTTAGAAAACAGATATTGAGGAATTCTTTTTTTTGCAGGGCATATTCTCTTGGTTCCCTTGATTCTCACTGTTCCACCTCTCGTGAGTTTCACCGAGTTACTTCATGTGTGTGTTTGGATGTCCTGGTCTTTGGCAGCATGTGAGCACTGTGGATTTCTAATGGGATCACTGCAGAAGAAAGGCCCTAGGTAGGGTGGCACAGTGCAGCTCACTGTTTCAGACAACAGACTCTGGATTCAGACAGGTCAGATCAAATCATGGCCATTTGCTAGCTGGAGAGGACTCAATTTCTTTCTGTTTTAGTAATCTCACCTGCAAGCTTCTATGATGATACTGATCATACAGAGTTGAATAATCTGAACAAGCATATAAAGTCCTTGGTACTTCAGTAAGTTATATATAATTAATTGTTTTGCTTTGGTTTGATGTCATAGATATGGAGTCACATATTGTAACAGTTTGGGAGAAATTAATATAATATAGTATAATAATATAAGATTACTCTAAAATTGTGACTGTCAACCAGACAATAAATAAATTTTATTTTTAAAAAATGCTTGTTAAAGAAGATTCCCAGTGTGTTCACAAAACTTTAAGAGAGAAAAAGCAACATTGTTCTAATTCTTCTGTTACTATCTACTGCATGTTCCTATATGTGAAGAAAATACTGTCCTGTTACTGAAGACAAGACTTAAATGAACTTGAAACTTTGCAAACATTTCACAGCAATATAAAAAAAAAATCTGTTTTAAAAGACTGTTTTATGCTAGTGAAAATAACTCAGGCTCCCCAAGACCTTTTGGAATGTTTATAAAAACTGTACAAGTTTTACGTCCATTTGTGTGAGGACACTTGAGAACAAAAAGGATTATAAGACAGAGGAAATCCTCGATGCTTACTACTACTGTGCTCTAGTGCATGTACACATGCACGAATGTTTAAAAGAAAACAGCACAGGCTTCAAATTCTCAATGTTTAGAGAAAAGGAATTAGACTATCTATGGCATAATGTATGTCAATTTAACGCACACACTGCTGCAAACAAAGACACACACACAACACACACCATCCACTACAAACTGTAAGACTGGATAGCCACATGAACAGAGCACCCTGAGATGAAAAATACAATGTTTAAGTTGAATAAAGGCAAGGTTGGTAACTGCGCGATAAAATGAGAAATGAAAGCACTTGATTTCTGTTCCCTTCTTCCTAAGGAAATAAGTTAAGGAAACCCAGGTAAAGCTATTGGTATTATCCAAAAAAAATACACTTGTCAAGAGAGCAGTAGTAAGAGTTGGGTATTTATAGCTTTTAGATATAAATCTTATATGAAATCAAATTGCAATTTTATATATAACCATGTGGAAGAAAGAGGTTTTGTCCATATTTTAATTTTTCTGTTTTCACTTTTCCCAGCATATCTTTAATATTTTTAAAAATGTTTTTATTTTTGTTTTATGCATATGAGTGTTTAGCCTGCATGCATGTCTGTCACCTACATGTATGCGTGATGCACAGAAGCCAGAAGAAGGCATTGAATCCACTGGGATTGGAATTAGAGACACTTGTGAACTGCCACATGGGTGCTAGGAATGGAATCTGGGCCTTGTAGAAGAACAGCCAGTGCTCTTAATTATGGAACCTTCTCTGTGGACGGTGTATGTTTAATCTTGATGGAACTTCAGCAGCTGCTCTTAGGTAACCACATGTCCAAATGTATCAAGTCACACTGATACCTGACTTTCTTATTTTTTCCAAGTTTACTATTTTAAATGATTTAGAGTATATGGGATTTAATTAACTTTAGGAAAATTAGCCAGAATGTTTAAAGCCCACAGAAACATGAAGGCATTTGTAAAAACTGCTGTCTATTACGGACATAGCTTAGAATCCATATACGTTACAACCATGTTGACGTACTTATTTCTAGGGAAGCGTATTTCCCAATCATAATAAATGCCATAACAAAGCACTGAAGATTTTACTGTATCCCAGAAATCTTGGGGCATTTTAGGAATCTAACTTAGTGTGATAGCACTGAATTAAAACATACTAAGTTTTTAAATATAGTGAACTCTATTCTTTCAAGTTCAATAATACAATGGAATTTAAATTGTACAAAATTAAAGACACATATAAAATTTCATGATTGTTAACCTTTCTTAACCATAAATCATTTTAACAAAGTCTGTCGTGGGTATATTCCTGAATTTGGAACTAAACTCATATCTCAGCTCCTACAAATATTCAAACTAATTATTTCAGCATGAATGTAGAATGACACGTTAATTAGTAATGCATCTCCAAGCAATTAAGATTCCCTTGCTTCTCTTAGCAATTAAAATGGCAAGGCATATTATTGAGGTCCCACGATTCTCCATACCTCTTTCTGACAATTACCATGGGAAACATTAAAGCCATGATCACAGCTCTAATCCATTCACTGAGTATTTGGTTGCAGGATAAACACTTCTACTCCTTGCCTAATAATTTTTCCTTTGACTCCTATTACCCATCAATCATTAATGCAATTTGTGCTCTGTATCACAAAGTTCAACTTTTCACATTATATAATTTATTACAACCAATTGATTTGGTAGAAATGTAAGATGTAGGGATAATTTTAATTAGGAAATAATTTTTAACTCATTTACTCATGTGAGTGTAATAGAACAATAAATACATTGAGAGGAGTTAATGCTGGCAGGAATATCACTGCTGGAAATATAGTGTAAAATTACTGCAAAGAAAAATATGTTAACATAACAGATAAATGCAAAGATAAAAGAAAAATAGAAGTATTTTAACTCTTCTATATCTAAGTATATTTTTGAAGTAATATTTTAATGTGACTTGTTTTCTTAGGTTTCTCTGATCATTTTAGATTTATGTGTAAGTAATATGTATATATAGTATATAAGATCATATATATATATATATATGATAATGATGTATCACATTATTTACATGGGATATGTTCAAATAATAAGAAACTAAAGCACAAGACCCAGCTAGATGACTTTATGGGTAACACATTCAGTACATAATCATAACAACCTATGTCTCAATCCTGCACATCAAATGTGAAAGAAGAGACTCACTCAATGAAGTTGTCTTTCAACTGCCCATGTGCCATGGCATGTGTGACTCCTACCACATACACTCACATCACCACAGACAGACAACAACAAAACCTAAAAGGATTTTCATTTCTATGTTATTTCAAATGACATTTTCAACTTGTACTAACTAAAATGAATTATGTGCCAGAGAAAACAACAGACATTTTAGTGATAACTAATTTAGCTCATAGCACTCTTTAGAATAAGTGATTGTAGATTCAGTTATAGATGAACAAGTGAGGCCCAGGGAGGTCAAGTAACTTTCTGTGATATCACCTAGTGATGAGATCCCTAGGAGGAAAATCGTTGTCCAGTCCAGGAACACTAATGGACCAGAACTGCTATGGCATCACACTATTGTTCAGAAAGTTTTCATCTTATCGCAACACAGTTAACTTATTATTCATGTAAGCAATACACACACACCTAGCCCTCTGTTCCTTTCAGATACATTAGTAAGTGGATGGCAAAATTTTTGAAAAAGTAAATTCTATTTGTTTCTCATGAAGGGTAAGTTTTGAAAACATGATGAGGTCCTATTTTATATCTGTAACAATCATGATTAAAGTCAATCAAAGGATAACCACATGGGAGTTTGTGTCTCATAGAAGAAAGATGAATATTCATGTACAGTGGCAGTGGACCTACCACTGGGTGTGATAACTTAATCCATAATACCTTGAAGTTTTTATTTTTTTAACCTCAGCATTCTCTCTGATTTACTGAAGCTGTCAGATTGATTTCAGTGTTTTATTCATCTCAGATATCTTTATTCATGTCATCCAGGATGTAAACTATGGGCTTCATAGTTTACATCAAGCAAAATATCTGTTTCGGCCTCTATAGATTATTCTGTCTCTAGTGTTTCACATTTCTTAATACATCACATATTTGTTTAGCTTAATAAGCACTGATAAAGCATGTGATCCTCACGATGACTATCCAGATGTTCACACACATCCAGTGCTTAGATGGGAGAAGGTAAGTAAAATAGACTTCAGTTGAGCAGGAGCTTACAACTTGATATTGGAAGAAATTACAGAAGTAGAGAGGTCATTTATCACTTTGCTTCCAATATCACATATGAACCCAGACATGGAAGAAATCTCTGAACTTACTCTAAAGAATATCATAAAAACTTAAATCCAGAAATATCTTCCTATACCCAGAGTGAAAAGATCCCCTTATCTCCAAAGACACAGGAGAATTTGAACAGAGAGACTTTGATAAGTCTTCCCAGAGAGTTTATTATTGATAAGTCACTATCTTTTACTCTCAACTTATACCTTTGTATAATTTTCCATAAAAAACTTTACCCCTAGATTCTCTGGATTCTACTTTCAAAAGCTCCCATGCCATGATCATGATTTATGATTTCATAAATCATAGGTCTTTCTTTTGTTAATCTGTCTATTGTTACAGGTATCTCACTCAAAAACCTAGCTATAGGGAGAAAAGAAATCTACCATAGAATAAGATATCAGCATATGAAAATTTAAATACAACTGAAAATACTTTAGGGCAAAATCCAATAAGGGAAGGACAAGAGGTTGTGACTGGTGCAACTATCGGCAAATCTTGAATGCCTATAGTCTTATATTGTAAATATAAGTAGTCACATTTCCACACGCTTAGCGATTTTCTTCTCAGGTACATACTTAAGAGATGCTATGCACAAAAGTATCTGATGACATGCATAGAATACTAATGGCATTGTCTGAGACAGATAAAATATGAAAATAATCTAATCTAAATGCCTTTTTGATAAAATGGACAAATTATACAATGTATATACCTACTATATAGGAAAAGTTCACATATATATTTATATATAAAAATCATTGTGGCATACACTGTGAAATCTATAAACAAAATGAGTGGAAAACATGAGAAATTTACAGCTACAAGAGTACATGCACAGTATGTTAGGTTTTGTTGTATACACCAGCCAAATCATCAGTGATTTGAAAAAAATATCATTTAATCTTTCCTACAAGCCTGCAGTTGACTGAGCAGTTCTATAGACCTGGGCTTGACATGACAGAGTTATGGACTGTGGTTAGCTACAGCCTGCATCTCTGTCTCTGTTTATTTGTTCTGGCTCAACCATATGTCTGAGATCTCGGCCAGGACAACCAGGGTGACTCTGCTTAGCTTCCCTACTTAGAATCCCATGTGCATCCTCACAGTGAAGAAGAGAACACAAGGGAAGTACAAAGGCAAAAATGCCCTTTACAGGTTATGCTTCTGTCAAATTTGATGCTTACCCAAGGTCACAGTGAATCATATGCTGAAGCGCCAGGCCAGAAGGGACAAATGTGCATTCTGGGGACCTACTTATTTGGCTCACTAGGCAATCACAACAGTAGGAGCCATGTACAAAGGAACAGAATTGAGTTTAATATATATGGCAGCCTCTTAACAATTTTATAATGTCATATGGATAATAAGTTAGGCCAAGCTGCATTAGACTATTTGGTAGACTTCAAGGTCAGTATCCTTAGTATATCACACAGTATATTATGATATCCTGAAGAAGCAGGACTTGAAAGAGGGCAACTTAGTTTCATCAGTTTGTAAACATAACGAATCTAGAGCTACCAAAAGTGAACTTGATTTTTGGGTGGAATATGTCTTTTTTTTTAACAGGAAGAGAGAATAGGAAAGAATACTCAGAAGTCACAACTGTAAAAGCTGGAAAAAGTGGGAAAAATCTACAGCCCTGTGAGAAGAGACCTTTTGCTCCTCCAGTGTTCATACAAATGATGTGAATTGTGTTACATGTCCGTTAGTTTAATGTTCTTTCTGTTAGCCAAATACTGAGTAGCTTGTGCTTCCAGTCTGAGGTTTGTTAGGATTATGTCAAAAGTGGATGGACATCAAAATCCTTGAAATAGTCAAAGCAAAACACAGCTGTTTTTGAGGGTGTCTAGGAAGACAACTCCCTGGCTGTTAACACCACGGTGACAGACTCCTGTTTGTAAGGCAATCTTTGATGCTTTCAGCGGCTTATCTGATGAAAACATGATATGCAGAAAAAAACCCACCCTCTACTTGAAATTAAATGGGCCAAATTTAGTGTAAAGAAAACATAAAACAACTTAGACATGTGAGTTGGAGTATGGGGAAAGGTGACTGGAATCGGGAGCTTGGGATTTGGATATACAGGAACCAGTAACTGTGACCCTAGAGAGGACTCCTAGTAATGGGGGACATGGAGCTATCTTCTGTAAACAGTGGTGGGATCTCGACATTAACTCAGCCACAAAATCTCCGACCTACAACCTGTCCTGCTTGCAAGATGTGCTGGGCCAATGGTAGCTCAAGAGCCTGTGGGAGTGGTCATTCAATGACTAGTCTAACTTGAGGCTCAAGCCACTAGAGGGAGCTGGTGCCTGACACTGCCTGGATGGCCAGGAACAAAAATCTGATAAAAACAAACAAACAAACAAACCCCCAAACAATGATAACAAAAACAAAAAAGAAAAGAAACGATTCCTCAGTATATTCTGCTACACTCGTAAAGCGGTGCCTTGCCTGATTGATTGCCATCAGCGAGGCCTTTCCCAACAGATGATGGGAGCAGATGCAGAGGTCCATAGCCGAGCAACAGGCGGAGCTCAGGGAACCTTGCAGAGCAGTGGAAAGGGCTGTAGGAGCCAGAGGAATCAAGGGCTCCAGGAGAACAAGGCCCACAGAATCAACTAAGCAAGGCTCATAGGGGCTCACAGAGACACTGATGCTGTTTAGCTTGGGGTTTATGTGGGACTCTTTTCCTCTTACTGGATTGCCTCATCCAGACTATGTCTGTACCTAGTCTTTTTGTATCTTGTTACTCTGTCTCTGGGAGATTTGTTCTTTTCTGAAGGGTAACAGAGGGATAGTAGATCTGGGGAATGAAGGAGGTGAGGGGGATGGAAAAAGTAGGGGGAAGGGAGATATATTGTTTGAGAGGATGATGAGATGATGATGATAAAGGCAAAGGCACTGAAAAGATATTTACTTAATTACTTGTGTTTGTTTGTTTGTTTGGGTGTGTATAGTTGCGGAGGTTAATGTTGGATGTCTCCACAGTAGCTCTCAAGCTCATTGAGATAGAGTCTCTCATTGAACTTGGAGCTTCTCAATTTGGCTATGCTGACTGGACAAGAGACTCTAAGCATTCTTGCTTCTGCAGTGCTAGGATAAGAGACACATACCAACCCACCTGCCTAAGCTGTGGATCTGAACAAGTCCTCATGCCTGCATGGCAAGTACTGTAAACACACTGACCATCTTCCCAGCCCCTACAAATTTTATGTTTTATTTAATTATATTATTATTATATCGTGTGTGTGTTGTGTATATCTCTCTGTGTGTTTGTCTGCATGTATGTGTATTTGTGTGTGTGTCTGTGTGTGTGTATGTGTGTACAGGGAGGGAGGCTGGGTACATACATGCCAGTCAGAGGAAACCCATGAAGTTGGTAAGCTCCATTCACTCTATGTATGTTTTGGGAACTGCAGGTTTCCAGGCCTGCAGAGCGAAGTGCCTTTAGCCACTGAGACATCTCACTGCTCCCTAGAGATTTTAAAACTTAGAAAACATTGCCGTCTCTATTCATACAATCAACCCCAGTGATGCTAACGTCTCTTTTCAGGATCAGCACACAGATATATCCATCTGAAATAATTTCATGTCACCAGCTTCCCCCTCATCAATGGTCAACTGATTTCCAACAGGCGTTTCAAATGCAGTCCACACTGAAGACATAGCATTCTCTACAACCAGCTTCTCCTCAGCTACACTAGAGCTATGATCACTAGAGAGAAGTAGAAAGTGTTTTTGTGACTCTGATGGCTGTAAGCTATTACTTATGTAGGTGATAACAGAGCCAAATATACAATCATGACTTCTCAAAACCAAATGCTTTTCAGACATAACCTGGGGATGTAAAACTTTCTCCTAACATACATTGTTTTTTTTTTTTTTCCTTTTCAACTTCTGTTGAATTCCTCTTTAAAAAATAAAAATGTTAAAAATGTTACGACACTGACTTTTATTTGTCTGTGTGTGGGGTGGGAGAGTTAACTGTGCATGGAGGCCAGAGGTCAGTTTCCTGGGCCATTCTTTAGGAACCACTCACATTATTTGGTTTTAAAAATATTACAGTTTCAAACTTATACAGTGAATTTATATCATTTTCAGCTCCAGTACCCTCCATCCCTCCTCTGAAACACTTCTTCTTCCCAAGAAGAAACTCCCTATCTTACTCCCATGTCTTTTTATGTGTGTGCAATAGTAGTACAATTGATGCAGGGGAAAACAACTCCTTTCAGATTGGATTTGAGGTCCACTTTACATCAGGGAAGCCGTGCCTTGTGCTGTAAACCTCGACAACAGCTTGAGTCTGGTGAGGTCATAGACCCTAAAAGGAAACTTTCTATTACTGTTCAGGTAAACATATATGTCATCCAATTGCATTTTTGCACTCCTGTTTGCACACAAAGAGTGTATTCCTCCTAATCTATTTTCTGTCTCCTTTGATAGACGCGATGGTTGCTATAGTATGCATGAGTTCCATTCTTCTACCCCTCTTGACTTTGGCTGCTGCCATTTGGCTTCTAGTTGGTATGACCTCTTCCTCATCAACCCTGCCATGTTCAGACTCCCTACACTCTGCAAATTCTGATGGCAGCCACCCTGCTCTGGTGCCTCCTGCATTTATCCCTTCTTGGTAAAGGTCCAGGACTTCTCTGTCTCTGGCCAACAGTTATGGTATTGCTTAATTTATTATTTTATTCTTCCTTGTGGCTTGTTTTGGAGAAAATATTTTCATCAAGTGTTTTTTTAGTCTATTTAAATGCTGTGGAACTAATCTGACCAAAAAAAAAAAAAAATCTGAAACACAGTGTGGATATTTCATGAATTCAAGGATCACAGCAGTAGAAAGAAAGCAAAGGAATTTTATTGATTTTGTGAAAATAATGTAGAAAACCTCACTGCTAGAATCTCTCTCTTTCTGCCTTGAAGAATGTATGAACAGTGATTGCACAATATATTATTTTTACATATCAAAAATTAAACTAGTATACACTTTGACCCACAGAAAATGTTGGTAAAACTTTAGCTTATACTTGAAGAATATTTCACAAGAATCGCCCAGGTATAAATGTTGTGAGATAGTAGAGATTAGAAATGAAGTTTTTCCATGAAAGGCTAGCAAGAAGCTTTTAAAAAAATACTTAATAAGTAAGCCTTCTAGAATATATTAACTAAATGTTGGGAAAGATAAGTAATTTTATAACAGTCTTTAGACTTATAGGCATATAAAATAAATAGACTAAAGAAACATCCTTTCATTCTTCTGTGGCAAATTATCTTGATGACAAAAATTATGTTGTAGTGGTACCTATTAAATAGTACTAACCATAGAGAATTAAAAGCATAATTTCTGTATTGTTTTCTTTCTTTAGCAGAGAAAATAGTCATCTATTGTTAACTACCTTTCTAAGACAAAACACCTGAACTAATCAACTCAAAAGAATAAAGATCTATTTTAGTTCACAGTTTCAGGCCATAGTCACATGGCCTTGTTGCTTTTGGCCATGTGGTAAGACAGTATATCATGGTGGGGAGTACATGTAGATCAAACCAGATCACCTCTTGGAAGTCAAGAAGCAAAGGGATCAGGTGAGCAAAGAAGCAGCCAAGGAGGAGATGGACCCTTTGGGGGGCAGATCCCCAATGAGTTTCTTCTCCCAAGTGGCCTTATTCCTATGGTTTCTCACATAAACCATTCTAATGAATCCATCAACGTATTAATATATTAATGAAAACAGAGTCCTCATGATCTAAGTACTGCCCCAAGGCTTCATGTCTTACTCCTATTGTGCTGGTCACCAAGTCTCTATTTTATGAGCCTTTTGGGAATATTACAAAATAAAGCCATGGCAATTTAAGCAGCAACTATTAACTGCTAGGCAATGATCTGAATGCTATATTTAAACCTAGTTGCAGGACAAGGTTCCTAACCTCTAGAAATGACATGAAAAATGACTCAGTAGCAAAGCATGCCACGGAGGACAGACACATCCTGCTCAATAAACAAGAGCCCAAGACCTTAACAGCCGACAACAACACAAGCTCAAAAAATAAATAAATAAATAAAATAAAATAAATCAAAAACCAAAGCTGATTCAAAGGAGAGCAAGCTGGGAGAAAAGGGACATGCTGAGGTGGCGATGGGCTGGGGCAGGCCTCTGCAGAGATGGCTTTTTATAGGGATGTCATGGGAGGGAGAGTACATGAGGGTCAGCACTCTGTCGCCGGCAGTGGCAAAGGGCTTTGGCGCTTTAATCACAACAGCACTAATCTCTCCCAGTAATTATTTTTATAAAACATTTATACTATAAAATTAGAATATTCAATTACATGAATGTCTTGGGTGCCATGGTAACAAAAAAATAAAAGTCACTTAGCCATTAAATATTGAGTAAGCTGTTCAGGATTATGGATGCCTCCTTAAGTGAAGAACTTAATAAAACTACAGGATAAAATAGGAAAATACTGAAGATGACATTAAAATCACCCTACTGGGCTTGAAAAGCAAGTGAGGATCAACTATGTATCACACAACTAGACAGATTTTTAAAACTTTTAAAATTAACATTTAGTGTTAATAATAACATATTTATGAAAATGGGTGAGAATTTAAGTGTCCTTATCGTTAAAATGTGAATTATCATGACAATCATTTAACAGTATATATATGTATATATATATATTATATATTTATATATAATATATATTTAAATATATATTAAAGTTGTATTTAATTAACATAAAAATTTTAGCCACTTAAATAAACTATTTATTATTTAAGCCACTTAAATAAAATTAATGAGTAAATGAAGGTAGACTTAAGAAAAAAATGGAGCAGAGAGAAAAATAGATTTCTTAGATGAAAGAAGCTGAAAGATGAGTTAGCACACCCAAGATATTGCTGAAAAGAAGAAAAAGGAAGGAGGGTGTTACTAGAGATCCTGCAGCTGGCAGGGTGGGGGGCTTTCAGGTTACACCACCAGTTCAGGAGGAATTGATGGCGACCAGGTCAGAGCTGGAGCAATTTATAAAATGGTTTTGCTCCTTTTCACAGTTTAAATTGTAATTTCCCCTTTCTTTTCACTTGTATTTTCACTTAAAATCCTATCTTTGGCAGATACAGACACCCGTAGGCAAACAGTGGATAGAGCTTGGGGACTCTTATGGAAGACTAGGAGGAAGGATTTGGGGCTCGGAAGGGGATAGGAACTCCACAGGAAGACCAACAGTTAACTAACCTGGGGTCCTGGGCTCTCAGAGTTTGAACCACCAAAGAGCATACACAGGCTGGACCTAGGCTTCCCCACTCAAATGCAGCAGAGTACAGCTTGGTCTTCATACAGGTCTCAAACAACTGGAGCAGGGGCTATCGCAAAAGCTGTAGTCTGTATGTGGGATGTGTTCTTCTAGCTGGGCTGCCTTGTCTGGCATCAGTGGAAGAAGAAGTGCGTAGCCTCACAGAGGCTTGAAGTGCCAGGGTGGTGGGAAACCCAGGGGTATCCCCAACCGTTCAGTGGAGAAAGGTAAGGGGGAGGAGTAGAGAGAAGGGGGATAAGGGTTGTGGAAGCAGGTGATCCAGATGGGGGCAGTTAGCGAGATGGAGGGTCTAACAGTAGCAGTGACATCCAGAGCACTGTAGGCTCTCTCTGCACTCCTCTAGCATAATACATGTAGTAGCTCCTGCCTGTTTGTCATCGTGTCCAGTTCTTCCACCATCTCCACTTTGCTGTTGAGAAAACTCCCTAAGCTAATTACAAGGTTCAGGAGAGCGCAGAAGACATCTTAAACATTAAATGTCCACATACTCTGGGCTTACATCTAAGAATACTATCAGAACAGATTTCTCAGATTTTTAGTAAACAGATCTTAATGAATTTTAATTAAAAGAATAAATATATTTTTAGTTAAAAGCTAAATTCTTTCAGTACATCACAGAAATAATGTGAGTATATCACAGAAAATCTACAGAAGCAAGAAGAGAAATCTTCACCAATAGTTTTGTTTGATTGTTCTGTTATGTTTAGTGTAATATATTTCTAAAGTTCATAGGTATCCATTCTTAATATTGACAGTATAGTCAATTGAATAATATGCTTTCAGAGTTAATCTTATAATAAAAACCTTTTATAGCATTATGAAAATTAATCATCATAATTTCTTTGTATTACAAGAACTCAAATTCCCAAACCTTTCCCAAACCTTTGCTCATCCTACAGAACTCTCTGTATCCACTGTCCATCTCATGTCCATAGAATAAACTAACCATGTGCTTATAAGGGTCAAAGAAAGGACTTACTGCATCATACAGCTCTAGGACCAAGAAGCCTTCCATCTCTTCTAGTCCACTGTCATCATTCGAAAACAATAAAACTGAAGCCAAAAGATGATGTACAAGCTTACGCAAGCTAGTGAGGGAAGTGAGACCTGAAAACCAACTGTATTGTATCCTGACCTAGTTTGGACTGGACATAACTGGTATTGTATTGTCATCCACCTGGCTACCCTACAGACAGACAGACACACACACACACACCCCCCAGAGGCTTAACAAAGTAAAACTACTAAAAATAAGGCTTTCTACCTCTTCCACAATGCTTTGGTATTAAATAAGCCCAAAATTTTATTGTATTGATAATTATTCATGCTTTTAAAATTCCAGATACCATGTACACAGGCTTTTTACAGAAAGGTTTCAATTTAGAAAACGAAAACAAATTCACTACAATTCTCTTCATTAGCTCTTTATAAAATTTAGCACATATTCTTCCCATATAAATTCACTTTAAAACATTTCACATTAATTAAGATAACCTGTAACTATATGCCGGTGCCTTTTTAAAAGAAAATAAAAATGAGATTATATTCTAATTTCATTATTTTTCCTGAATAGTGGTTAATACATTTATATATCTATAAAAGGGTATCTGAGAAAGGGATAATTATTTGATGCATTAAACTGGACATAATGCATGTCAAGGAGTTCTTTCCCCTGAGAAATAATCTTAAATAATCTTAAATGAAATAATGAAAAGATGAGATTTGAGTCTAAGAGTAAGCATTTAATAAAGGAGGGATCAGGAGAGCCATAACACCTCAAAACATTTGGCTTAATGATTGGCTTAGTGACCACCAAAGCTGCATCTGAAGGGTTTCTACCATTTCTATATATTTGCTACTAAATCTTAAAAGGTGAATATACAGTTCTTATTAACTTAGTATGCAGAAGATGCTGTGAATATTGAAGGCATTTGAAAAGAGAATGGACTTTGGCATATCCTTTTTATCACACTAATATGTGGTAACCATGCTGTTTACTAAAGGCCACAGACACTTCTTTCCTGTGACTGTATATTGACAAGAAGTCAATATGTGCTGATAGTCTGGCAAACACTTGGCCAGAAGTTTAAGCAGTAGAATATGCATAAAGTCAGAATAATCCAGACTAAGTCATTTGATCTGGGCGCAGACACACACACACACGAAGGCAAATATGGCTAGACTATAATGGAGCTCATAGAAATGTTATACTTAATGTAGGATTGCAATGAGAAATTAATTTCCTCTGGCAAATAACAAGACAGAAGAGTAATGCTTTCTGAAAGGTCTGGACCCACCAAGCAAATCCAGACGCTGTGCTGCTGTCCTCCTAACTAGCTGAAGGTTGCACATCTGAGTCAAACAGGTAACACAACTTTACCAGAGGACATCTATCTCCCTTTGAGCAAATGTGATGCTTGCATGTTAAATGTGTGGCTGAAAGTTACATGCTGTGACATCCTGGGCTCAGAGCCTAATAGCATTCTCTGTTAGGCAAGTATGTACCCTGGGCAGCCTGGAGTCCTGACAGGCATGCGATCAGAGCAGGGAAGGCTTTTATCCTGTTTTTCTGTCAGAAGCTGAGTTATTGACTTCCATGGAGAGGGACAAGCCCAGTGTCAGATATAAATTTATGATATAAAGTAAGGTGGGCAATTTTATTTTTCATAATTTCAAAATATTGCAAACTATCCTATATATTCAATAAGTCTATATGAAATCAATTATGTATGACTCTGCACAAAGAGAATCTCTAGAACATATGGCTGAGGTTTTTAACTGGCTAATTATCAAGGATAAAAATCTTCTGTGGTTATATAACCAAGAGATTTCTCTTTATTTTTATTAGAAAAGCAATAAGCTTTAACCAAATTTCTGACAGGTCATTGTTATAATGCTTCTACATATATCTGACAGGGAGTTTAGTGGCCTTCTTAATCCTCAGTGGACACAGCTTTACATTGTTACGACTAGTCATGTAACTCAGTAGTCCCATCTTACCTTACCTTTGTCTCTGTGAACTAGGAAAGCACTATGCTTAAGCGAGGATAGTATTTCTGTTTCCAGTTAATACTGCTGCTTAGCCACTAGGCTATGCTAAAGTGTCATCCATTTGTTCGAGAACATTTAGACCAGCTATGTACAAAAGCGAAAAGGGCCGGCTGCATGCTGATCACTGAAAATCTTTCATTTACCGTTGCGTCCTAGAGTAGTTGCTAGAATTAATTTCTATGAAATAATTCAAAAGAATACACGAATCCGGTATTTTCCTAGTAATTCTCATGGTAATATCCAGTGTGGTTTTAAAGAATGGTGGCATAATTGGGCTTATTGCCTCCAAGTTAAAACACATGTTCTCATTTGCACCTAGTCCTGCTTTCAAAGGACAATAACATGTAGTTACAGAGTGATTACCTATCAGAAGCAGATGCTTTAGGTCAAAATCCCACATACTTTTAAATATAGCATTTGAAAAACAAGCACCACTTCCTATTTATAACTCTTTCCTTAAAACTCTATGAAGTACACAAATGTCATTTCCATTGCCAGTATTCATATTTACATATTCCCTTGACTGTACTGGGTAAGAAGTCATTGCAGACTCAAAGAAAACTAAAATTTACAGTATAATTGGAGACACACATATGATATAGAAAATACCGTTGAAAAATAGCTAACAAGGGGACTTGAGACATGGTTCAAAGTAAACTGCTTGTGACAGTGTGCTCATAACCCTAGTGCTGGGGGTGGGTGTAGACAGACAGATCTCCAGAGATCACTCCAGAGCTAACATAGAGAGTTCTAGGTCCAGTGAGAGACCTTGTCTTAAACAAAACAAAACAAAACAAAACAAAACAAAACAAAAACAAAAAACAAAAAAGAACCTTCAAACAAATAAACCAAACCAAACAATCCAAACAAAACAAAAACCAAACCAAAGCAAACCAAACCAACCAGCCAAACAAACAAACGAAAAAAAACCAACAATCACAAGGTAGAAAGCAACAAAGAAAGCCTCCAACCTGACTTTGGCCTCCACAAGTACACACGCAGGCACATGTACCTACACACAAGCATAAATATACCCTAATTAGGGTCGATGCATAAGCTGTCTAAATGTGATAAATAAATCAGAATACAAGCTAGGAGCCTTCACAGAAAAGAATTATTTGTTTCTCTATTACTGAAAAAGAGGATAGGTATGAACCTATCAGGATCAATACATCAGAGGATTCATTTCAAAACCTGCCACACTCTGAAGGCAAAAAGCCTAAAACTCTGTAGTTATTGTCTAAGTCACGTAACTGACAACAACAAAGTATGCCATATTTTAAATAAATTAATTTTTAAGGTTGGCTTATTATTTGTTTGTATTATTCATTACTCATCTGGTAATTATCTGTTTTAGGATAACTTGTTGATAGGGTACAATTCAGTCTCAATCGCATGCTGCGAACCCACTATATAAAACCGCTTCAGTGTCTGATACGGGGGTAGGAGGCAAAGGGTTAGGTTCCTAGTTTCGTTTTCAAATGTAATTGAGTAAAATCCATTTAGGAAGCTCATTAGGACATGATGAGTAGAGTTAAGTTGTTAGTCAAATCAGATTTTCATGTATATAACAAGATGGAGGGAAAATATTTTGGATATTTAAATCTGTTACCAAACGGGTACTGAAGGAGCCATAGAAGATGGCTGGTGAGGTGCCTCCAACTGTCCCTGCTCACAGGGGTCACCAGGTCCCAGAACACTGATGAAACCTCTAATGTTGCTAAGCTACTACTTCTCATATGAATATTAAACTTTTTAACTGATTCACTATTCTAAAATACACTTGAATGTGGTAGATGGACAATAGAAATGTTTTCGTTTCTAGAATTCAACAGTTTCGTATGCTACGAACTACAGAGATAGCTGAGTGTCCAGAAAAGACTCCGAGTGCGTCCTAGTGGGAGGCACAGACTCATATGACCAGGCCACAGAGCACTCTTGGTTCCTTTGGCGATTCCCTGAGTTTTAAGAGTTAAACTTACAAACTACAACATTATCCTCTTTATTTTCTCCCATAACTACCAGTTTGGGGGCAGACATCAATTGCAGAACCACTATGGAAATCTTGCTTTAGTCAAATAAACGTAATAAAAATCAAATTCTTATTTGATGTACAGGAAAGGCACCCCTATTCCACACCTCCCTTGTAATGCAGTTAGCCTGCTCCCCCGGCTTTGACTCTTTGTACACTCAAAGGTTCTAGGGCACAGCAGTGATTTCTTCCACATGCGATCAGTGCTGTAGAACTTGCCCATGTCTTACTTCATGTTCTTGTCCCTGGCACAATCTGGGGGTTTCTGGAGCTATTCAATCAGCTTTTGGCTGCTCTTATTTTTTACTGTAGCATCCATAAAGAGAAAGAGATACACAGCAAGAAAGAGAGAGAGAGAGAGAGAGAGAGAGAGAGAGAGAGAGAGAGAGAGAGAGAGATTCTAGTTCCTGGAACACGCTGTACGCTTTTATGTCTAATTTCAAATCCTGCTAGTCTCTAAGCACTTAAGATAAATAGAGGTCTCTAGTCTCCGAGCTCTTCAGGCAAACTTCAGTGAACTTGTCACCACTAGCTAAAAGCCCTCTCAGAACTCTTGCCTTTGTAAGTGCTTGTCATAGGACAGAAATGCCCTTCTTCCCCCTCTGGCCGCCTGCTGAGTTTCCCCTTGACTTCAAATGTCAGATGCAGTGTGTGACTTTAACTAGGCTGCCCCAGCTGAAACTGGCGATTATTTCCACCAGGTTCCCATTCCTACTTTACTGCACTTGCATCTTGTTACCACAGTTACTTATACACAAGCCAATGTCTCTTTCTTGCTTTTCATGTAGGCTTGTGACTTTGCCTCCCGGATGGATGAGGAGTCTTAAAGGACATTTTATAGGGAACAGGCAGGTTGACAAACTAAGGGCCTCTCAGTAGTGAACTCCAGGATCCTCATCTACACTGAGTTGAACCGTAGCTAGATTTTCCTTTACATTAACACATTAAAGATATCACACTGTAGCATCCTGGATTATAGACCTTTTCTAAGAGACACAGTGGATAAGCCCCTGCCCAACACAGAACTTTGTTTTGCTCAAATTAACCAGCAAGCCCTACCCATCTCTTGAACCAGAAATTAGCTCTGCCTTTTTGTTGGGCATTAGGTTTAAGAACCCAGACCCTCTTAGTGGAATGAACTTTTTACACTGTTAAGTTTGTTGCTAAACTTAAGTGAATCACTTTCAGCAACCCTCTCTCCTCATAGTAATAAACAATGGTCAGACTCTTTCTCAACAGCTAGAATTTGAATGATAAAATTTGGCTTTGGAAGTCTTAAAGTGTTAAGTTGATAAAAATATACATTTTGGAAAATTCATTTTATTTAAGAGTTTAGAGCTGGCTGTAGTGGCACATGTCTTTAATCCAAGTACCCAGGAGGCAAAGGCTGGTGGGTCTCTGTGAGTTCCAGGCCAGCCTGGTCTACAGAGTGAGTTCTAGGACAACCCTAGCTTCATAGTGAGACTGTCTTGAGAACAAAACAACAATAGCAAAAAATGTTCAGACTTGGGTTCTGAACTGGTTCCTTACCAGAACTGGAGAATAAGAAGTCAGCAGCAACAACTGCTGTGTTAGGCCACTGCAGTGCCTGGGTGAGAAGCTATTCACTTCTTGGTTTTCCAAGTACTCTTTTACTCCAGTACCAATTTAGCTACCACTCACTTGTATACTAGATAAACCTCACATGCCTCCCATCAAAATGTGTGCATCCTTCTGGGTTATAGCTGATGTACCCTTTAGCTTTAATATAGTCTATGAAAGGTTAACTATTTCTAGAGACCTGAACACCAGCTATGAGTCCAGATGTTTAGAAAAAAAAATTTAAGAAATATTCTTCACAATTCAGGTATGGTGTGACAGGGCAGAGGTTCCTCCATCTTGTAATCTTGCTAAGGTTGGGTTTAACTAGAATTTGATCTCTTTGATGGGAAAATCCTGTGGAAATTACACAATTCTATTCTAGGACCTAAGGCCCAGATGCCTCAGTTAATTCTCCTTAGTGTCTGTTAAACTGCCTGTTTGTGTAAACCTCCCCTTGCAGCTGCTGAATGATATTACAGGATATGGTATCTGCCCAGCTTCCACTCCCATCTTTAAAAGCTTGTGTGGGGCTACACTTAGGTCCTGAGAACCTGAGCACAGTCCCAGACAGCTGTAATAAACACTTCCAAATGTCTACAAACTGTGTCTGAATGGTTCATTTTGGTGCATTACCCATAATAACATGATAGCAACCCAATCAATAACCAACACCATTCATTGCTAAGACAATTACATTAACTGAATTCTCATTTACAGAAATGCTAATAGATTTGCAATATAAGCAACTTACTAGGTCAGTCTTATTTTTGAGACAACTCCATGTGAATTCTGATACATTGGTTTCCCCCACAGACAGAGGTGATAGATTGAAATGAAGTCCAATGATTAAAGGGAAGAACTTTTTAAACACTCACCCACTATGCTTCATGTGTGGTGGTTTATCCATCCGCACTGCCAATTTGATCTTTAAGTCCGAGTCCTGACTGTTCTTGGGTACTATCATTCGGTGTAATTCTGCCGACTTGGAGCTATTAGAAGTTGGGTATAATACCACCTATAAGCAACAAAAAAGAAAAGCTCTGAATAGGATACAGAGTCCCTGAGAATTGGAACTAAAACCTGTGTGCATTTTCCTATGTGAAAAGAAGGTATTAACACCCAAGTGTGTGTGATGGTC
Organism: Arvicanthis niloticus; assembly: GCF_011762505.2. Classification (NCBI taxonomy): domain Eukaryota; kingdom Metazoa; phylum Chordata; class Mammalia; order Rodentia; family Muridae; genus Arvicanthis; species Arvicanthis niloticus. The sequence continues at coordinate 38,944,575 of NC_047672.1, read as the reverse complement.
CCATGCAGGTGTATTTTCCACACAGACTTATTTGTTTTTGACAAGTATGTGTTTTTATATTATCACATAATGAGTTTTCTTTCTGTGTCACTTCATAATGAATTAATACCACAATGTGTGCCATTGGAGCTGACAGTTGAAAACTACTTAATGGACACCTATAATTTCAAAGTTACTCTAAACAACTCAGGGCGTAGAAGTTCAGAAAGAAAAATTCTTTGAAATTACAGAAGCAAACACAAAAAAAGCAAAACCAATTATCGAAGCTGTACAAATATGTCTTGTATTTTAATATCTTCATTGCAAAATGGTATTAAAAGGAAGTCAACTCAATCACAGGTGGAGAAGAATGCTCATAACATGTTGTCACTTCTAGATTAGTACTGAAGACTATATTCCCGACTGCCTATTGTCAGAATTATCAAGATGACATTATAACTGAAACAAAGTCATATCCTAATCAAAGTACCAAATTAACACGTGATTATCTGATAACACCTCACTTTCCTAAGAAGTCTGCTCCTCTGATGTTGCATGCCATATCAGGAAAATCACTTTTTTTCCATTTCACATGATCTACACTCATTCTGAACACAGCTCTAGGCAAGATTTAGCCGGCATGCTGCAACAGAAGGGCTATAGTCTGAAAGACATAACAGACATGAGGCACAGCACACCATCCTAAGACTCATCTGTATTGTAAAGCATCAGGGAAAATATAGGAAGCTGAAGTTTAGATATAAACTGAAAAAAAATCATAAACATGGACAGGTTAGTGAAAATGTTGTCAAAGCAAGAACAAAGGGTGTTTTTTCACCCTCCAAGGTTGTATTTTTAAAAAATCCTTCATGTAACTGGATGTGTTCAGGAAAAATCTGCAAGCAAGGTTTTCTTTCTCTCTTAAAAACACAGCATAGCCATAAAATATCTCAGATGATTCTCAGTTTGCTATGGACATACTATGCTGAGTCTTTGCTCAAGGATATCCTAAAGGCCTTGTCAAATTTAGAATGACTACAGACTCCAGCATACAAATGACATCCAAGATGAGGCTAAAAGGGTATGTTAGATGTTTTAAGAATTACGACTACATTCTAAAATTCATTCATTTCAACTGCTAAAATAGCCAGTGAGACACTAAACAGTTTGAGTTAAAGAAAACATGTGGGTAGCTTTTGGTTCAAACCAGTAGACAAAGAACTATCATAAACAAATTAAAAAAAAAAAGATTCTAAAATCAGAGACTAAGGCAGAGCGTCATTATAATATTCCTAGCAAGCCTGCAATGCTTTCCTACATTCCCACTCTAACTTTCTTAAAACATTAACTTGGCACAAGTTACCTGTGAACTGTTTAATTCTTCCTTCTGTGTTTATAGAAAATGTCCTGATTTTAGATCACTGTTTTGGGGGGATGGGTACTTCTGATTGAAGTCAGCAGAAGTTCAGCTTGCTCTTCAATGAATAACTTTATTTCATTTGTGAGGAAAACAGCGAGATGGAAGAACGTGGGTGGCTAAACAGCATCAAGAAGCTCAGGGCCCTTGATCCCAGAATGGCCAGCACTGTTAACATCACTTTCCCCTACTGCTATTCTGTCCCTAGATCAAGCCATCAGATACTGATTTTGTTAATGTTGTGGCATATTTGTTACCATATGTTTGACTTGTTTGGTCATAAAAATGTTGCTTGTGTTACATCCCTTCCAGATTCTGTTAAGCAAGATGTCCTTTCCTTAGTGAATGGCCTTAGCTCTTTTGTCATGAATTAACTGGTTGCAAGGCTGAGAGCAGAGATCAGCAGTAGAATACCCGTCAAACATGGACAAAGCCTGGAATTTCATTCCTTGCTCCACACAAAGGAATGATTACAAAGGTAAATACAGCTGGGACTGTTGGCTAGTGCCTGTAAAACCAGCATTCATGAGGCAGAAGCAGGAAGATCAGACCCAAGTTGGAGGCCAGCCAGGACTATACAGTCAATTTCAGACCAAACATGTCTATTCAGCAAGGCCTTGCCTAAAGAAACAATATAAACAAAACCACAAAAATGACAACAAATAAAAGGTCTTCATGGTGAGGGACAGTTCTGTGGTCATTCCATATTCCTATCCTTTATGGGTACTGGCCTTTTGACTTTAAAGCCTAGGCATGGCTTTTGCTTTTCTGGATAAATGGTCAGTTAAAAGTATAATCACTGACATGTGTAAAACCGGAGTCACATACATAGGAAATAAATGTTTCTAAGAGAACGACCCTGGCAAATTGTCTCTGAATTGTTTTAACACTGGTCTGCAAATAGTCTTGACTTGAGTAAAAAGAGGTGTTCCTTGTGGGACTTGGTCATGAATACTGACAAAGATGAAGCTCCCGAGATGCAGAGAGTTCTGAGGGCCACACGGAATATAGGACAGAGAGGTTCTTTTCAGTCCACAGCACTGGTCTAACCAAGAGGTCCTGAGAGCATTTCCAGGAGAAGCAGCCTTCACAGAGCCTGCTGGCTGAATCTGATTACAGTTTCTGAACAGGCACTCCTTATTCTTTTCATCTTTCAAAGAGGAAACTGTGGCTCTCTTTTTGTTACTCTTCTGGAAGATTAAGATTTGTGCTAGGGAAGGGTGGAGTGGGAAGAGACTGTGAGGCAGCAGCATGGACGTTTTCATGGGTTAATAGGCTTCCGAGAGCCGGAAGCAAACCCCATGCAGATGGTGGACTGGAAGTAATGAAGAGATGAGACTCGGTGCTATTTTCCCTGAGTGAAAATGAATGTTTCCCATATGGAGGTGATGGTGGTAATGGAGTTATTAGTGGCTAAGATGCTAAGCATGGTTGATCTGGTAACTCCACTGGGGCTCATGCATTCACTAGCAGACCATTACTGCCAAGGAGCAGCAAGTCAGCAGAGCCATGCTTCTTAATTTCTTGTGCATCTCATTGTAAAAGTTCTAGTTAATGACACGAGTGAAGAGTCCAACATCTCACTTTGAGGTAAGGTGAGTAAGATATACTTTCTTTATTCTTCACTGCTCACCAATTGCAGAGAAACACTGAGGGCCACAGGAAGTGAGAGGGATACAATGAGGGAAACTGAGCCCAGAATGACCATGTGGAAAAAAGGCCGGCTCCTCTGGGAATACTGAAATGTGTTCCCTACCTTGTTATATACAGCGTTTAGTAGACTTGTTTTAAATATTAAGACAATGTTTTGCTTCAGGAAACTTTCACTGTAAACACATGCTTAAAGAACTGCTCTCAATGATAAGTTAAGTCAAATTCAATAGTTCATTAGTTCAATAGTTCGTAAGTTACAGTCAAGTTAATGGTTTATAAGTTAAGTTAAATTTAATAGTTCAATAGTTCATACACAAGGGGGGGCATGTCTTATGTTGGTCATCATAATGACCAAAATATTTAACAGATATAAAAATATACATTTTCACATTCTAAATACATACCTAAATTAAATTCTAGTTCTGTACAAAACAATTACTTTCACTCACAAACATTTAGTTCTTTGCTGTTTATTTCTTTTAACCCCCCTCTTTCTGTCTGTGTCTCTGTCTCTATTTCTCTCTCTCTCTCTCTCTCTACACACACACACACACACACACACACACACACACACACATGCTTCTAGTTATTTTTTGCCACTAACACTTTAAATGTCTTGCCAGTTAACATGACACGAAAATGTTATGGTGTTTTATCTTAAGGCAACATATCTTCTCACAATAAATGGCAACCAGACTTGCAATTTTGTTAAAAATGTGATTAAGAACACAAGATTCTTTTAAAGCTTAAAAATCTGTCAAATTTAATATACAAGATGAATTAAGATTTAAAATCCAAATGTCATAAGAATATATTGCAGTCATACAGGGTTCATAAGGATGCTTCTCTTAGAGCCCACTAACATGGTCGTTCCATATCTCTCTCTTCTATTCAGATAGCTTGATTAAAGACAGATACAAGCCATGTTCATCTCTGTTTAACTGATTCGACTTTATGACCAGGAGACAGACAGACAGACAGACAGACACACACACACACACACACACACACACACCACTGAATGAAGAAAAGCTAGAAGGAAGATGGCTGAGATAAACTGATAATTAAGACACTGAAGTTCTTATCTTCCTTCCTGCATCTCTGCAGTGCTGGGATTACAGGCAATGCCTACTTTAAACCATTTTGGAGACCCTGTGCATGTTATATAAACACCTCACCAGGTGAGTTAATCTCAAGTCTCACCAGTTTTTACAAATTAGAAAAGTAAAACTTAATAATCGAAGTGAGAAGCGAAGGACTTAGATGAAAAAGAAGAGAGTGGGGCTGGAGAGTTGGTTCAGTGGTTAAGAGCCTGACAAATATAGAGGCAGATGCTCACAGCCAACCATCAGACTGAGCATGGGGTCCCCAATGGAGGAGCTAGAGAAAGGACTCAAGGGGCTGAATCGGATGGCAACCCTATAGGAAGAACAATATCAACCAAATGGACCATGCAGAGCTCCCAGGGACTAAACCACCAACTAAAGAGTACACATGAAGGGATTCATGGCTCACACATATATAATAGAGGATGGCCTCATTGGGCATCAATGGGAGGAGAGGCCCTTGGTCCTGTTGAAGTTCCATGTCCTAACATAGGGGGATGCTAGGGCAGTGAGGTGGGAGTGGGTGGGTAGGGGAACATCTTCATAGAGTCAGGAAGTAGGGGTGATGGGATAGGGGGCTTGCAGAGGGGTAACCAGGAAGGGGGACAACATTTGAAATGTAAACAAAATAACCAATACAAAATCTAAACAAACAAACAAAAAAGAGCATTTGCTATTCTTACAGAGGACATGGATTTGATTCCCGGCATCACCATGGTGACTCACAAACAGATGAAAATTCAGTTCCAGTGGATTTCACACACTATTCTGGACTTTGTGGGTACCAAGAATACTTATTATGTACACAAATGTATGCAGGAAAACATACACATAAAAAGAACAAATATACCACATTCTATGGGGAAAATATTACCAGGAGAGGAACTAGTAAATAGTAATTACTATTTACTAATGGCTATCAAGAGGTCAAGTGTGGTGGGGTCCAAGAAGCAAGCTACTGGGCTGAGAAGGACCCACAGTCCCTGGAAAGCTCAGTCTGAGAAAGATCAAGGGATGCCAGACAGCAATGGCTTTGGGGACAGATTATCTTTGAGGTATGGAGAAAGATTTCATTTAAGGCTTAAGTGAGTGAGATCAGGCAAGTTGGAAACCACTATTTCTGCTAAAAAAAAAAAAAAATGCTGTTACAAAGGTCAGGGGTTGGGATACAGCCAGCCAAAAACGTTGAATAAGCAAGAAGAAGCTAGTATCTACTGAGAGACCCAGAGGGAAGACTAGTATTTTGCTCTGGAATCTAGTCTGTCCATATCCTGTATGTAAGATGCAAACCAAAGACATTTCTAAGAAAGGGGGTAAAGAAATCCAGTTCTTTTACTCTTGAATCAAGGAAAATGCCCCTTTCAAGCTCAGTGTAGCTCAGAGAGGATTCACGCACAGTCAAGTACTCTCATCTCCAACGACAGATAGATTGGTGTTAAAAATGCATCTTTGAAGCAGACCCAGAAGGGACTACATTTTGTTACTGACAGACATCTTGTTTAGTATCTGCTTAATTGTTTTTCTTACAACAGACATGCTTGAAACAAGGAGAATCAGAGCAAATTCCTGATGCATCTTCTCTCTAGATAAGAGAGTCTACATAACTAAGATTTTCGGTTCAAAAGGCACTTTACATTTTAGTAAAGGCTCAAAATGACTGACGCTTGTGAACCTTTCAAGTACCTTGCTAGGAGTTTAGGATTGGAATGTACTGTGGAAGGACTACCTGAATTTCCCCCAGTTCATAAATACCATGTAGCAGATATTAGCTATGAACATATATTTTTCACCAGTTTTAGGATTCCTACAGTATAGAGTAGAAGGAGATGATAGTTTTTCTGAGAAAAATCAGCATCCTACATCAGTAACCTTTTCCAGTGTTTGATGAACCTGAGGTCACTTAGTTTAAATGATTTCTCCTTTGATTTAATATCATTCCTTCCCGTCCTACTTAGTTGAAACAAAAACACCTGCTCATTCTGGCTAAGGCAATGTTCTTTTGTATACCATAAGATTAGCACAAAGTCTCTGTCAACCTGGGCTAGATTTTTTTTTTTTTTTAAGGCTAGAAAGAATCCTGAAGGTTACAATATGGAACCGAACAAGCTCCTAATCCCATACCAAATGTGTACTTGGTGTAACAGTGAACCACACAGTTCCTTCCTTCTGTGTCAGTCCATTTATTACCATTATACAAGAAAAAACTTGTCTTTGAAACAAGAAAAGATAACTTTTAAAAAGCAAAGTATTTGGGCTGGAGGTACAGTTCAATGGCAGAGCAGATTCTTAGCATGAAACAAGGCTCAGTTCAACGCTAAGGTACTGGCAACTTAGAAAAGAAATTAAAAAGGAAAGTGGTATTGTTCAAATTATGTACTCTCTCTTGCCATTAGCTTGTCAAATAATAGAAGTGAAAAGCTTTGTTACTTCCACAATAGGCTATGGAGAACTGGGCAAGAAAAAAAAAAAGGTATGAAAACCTATTCTCTATTTTTTTCTAATACACATGCACTAAATAAGTCTCCTGTGGGAACGGGCATTTAGCAGGTGCCTAGTGCAGGAGGACTGTGTGATAGATGCAGAACTGGTTTCGGTCCTTCTTAGAAGGAGTAAAAAAAATACTCATGGGAGCAAATATGGAGACAAAGTATGGGACAGAAACAGAAGGAGGGGCTGTCCAAAGACTGCTCCACCTGGGTATCCATCCCATGTGAAGTCACCAAAGGCAGACACTGATGTGAATGTCAGGAAGTGCATGCTGACAGGAGCCTGACATAGCTGTCTCCTTAGAGGTCTGCCAGAGCCTGACATATACAGAGGCAGATGTTCACAGCCAACCATTGAACTGATCATGGGGTTCCCAATGAAGAAGTTAGAGAGAAGACTGAAGGAGCTGAAGGAGTTTGTGGCCCCATGGGGAGAGCAACAATACCAAACAACCAGAGCTCCCAGGGTCTAAACCACCAGCCTGGGAGCACACAGTGAGGGATCCATAGCTCCAGCTGTATATAAGTAGAAGTAGATGGCCTTGTTGGGCATAGGTGGAAGAGGAGGTCCTTGGTTCCCTGAAGGTTGGATGCCCCAATGTGGGCAGGAAGGTGGGTGGGTGGGTGGGGGCACACCCTCATAGAAGCAGGAGGAGGGGGATGGGATGGAGGCTTCTGGGTGGGTAGGGGAAAATGGGGAAAGGGGATCACATCTGAAATGTAAATAAAATATCCAATAAAAAGTGCAAAAAAAAAAAGAAAAAAAAAGAAAAAAAAACCTGATCTTTAGTAGAGAAAATAATCAAAACTGTACCCTTGTCATTTTATTTTTTCATCTTTAACTAAAATTATATTTAAGGTGATAGGGTGATATATATATATATGTTGGGAGCCGACTTTAGTAGAAAGCGGCTAGATCAACTTTGCAGCCATCTGGAACCATATACCCTGATGAAAGACTTGGTTGTCAAAAGCCTATAACAACTGAAGCACACTCTGATAAGTATATTGTTTATCCCACATAGCTTGTTTTGCTGTTTAGTGACCTCAGCTGTATGGTGCACATGGTAAAGTGTTTTCACCTGTGTTCTCCTGCTTGCGTATAAAAATACCTCAGAATTCCCTTCAAGAAGAGAGACTTGAGAAAATAGGAGAGACTTGATCACACCCTGTCTTGTCTCCATTCGTGCCCCAAGAGCCCCACTCTCTCTCTTGACCAGAGCACTTAGCTCAACCAAAGCGTTGAGGCAGAAGCGTTGAGGCAGAGCAAAGGCCACAACATATATATATATACACACACATACATACATACACACCACACACACACATATATATATGTACATACATATACACATACATATATATGTGTATATATATATATATATACACATACACACATATACATACACATAATTGCTTACCATAGTAAGGCTAATTGACATAGCCATCTTTTCACATTACTATTTTTGTTATTTTAAAAATTTAAAAACAATAAATATGCATATTAGTGGGGAGGGGAGGGGGAGGAGGAGTGGGAGGGGGAGGGGAGGCAGAAGGGAGGGGAGGGGAGGGGAGGGAAGGGAATTAGTTGTTGCAACGAGTAGTCTCCAGAGGTGATCCCCCTAGTTAGTTATTTAATACCAGTGGTCAGCACTGAAATCATACACATACAAGCAACACTGAAAAGACTGGACAGTTTGTATCTATATATTTAGGCACATACACATATGTATGTGCAGTGTGTGTGTGTGTGTATGTGTGCATAAAGGGTTGGAGGGAGAAAAGGGAAGGGAAATGGTGTAATTGTATTTCAATTTATAAAAGTGTATATAATGTTATTTTTGACTATTTTTGTTGTTATTTGTTTTTATCTTTTTGAAACAGGATCTCACAATAGCTCTGGATAGTCTTGAAATCAGAAATCTGGCTGCCTTTGCAGATATCCTGAGTACTGGGATTAAAGGTGTGTGCCTCTGTACCTAGTGAGTTAGACCCCTAGACATGTCAAAGCCATTGTTAACCCTGGTCTCTTTCATGTTCTAGTGTAATAGGGTTCAGCAATTAGGTTTTTTTTTATTGGTGGTATTATTTTGTTTTGCTTATGTATTGTTGTCCAAACCCACATGTGTAGGAAAACAATAATAAAAAAACAAAATTGAAAATCTAAAAGTAATAACACCATCAAAGTACAGAAAACAAAAGGCCTGACAGCATAGGAAACTGTTATATTTCTCTTTCTGGGAGGCAATACAAAGAACATTAACTTTGCTAAGGTGCCTGGGCCCTGCCCTCTAAACTGCTATGTTACATGCAAAAGGAGTATTAAGGTTTCAAAACTTAAGAGTGTTTGTTAGTTAAAAAATTGTCCCATTTATCTAGGAGGGGCTAAAGTACTCACCAAAGGAATTGTGGGTATGCCAGTGTGTAATGTATTCATGTGTGGGCACATATTATGTGCACTGTGCATTTGTGTACCTGCATGTAAAGATCAGTTCATGCTGTCTTCCAATAGTCATTCTCCATCTTGATATTTTTCTTCAAACAGGATCTCTCACTATATCTAAATCTCACTGACTGGACTAGATTGGCTGGCCAGCACAGTCTAGGGAGCTTCTTACCAACACTGCAGAGCAGGGATTCCATGCTCACTGCTCCATCCAGCTGCTGTGTATAAAGCTCAGGTGCTCATGCTTGTACACTGAGAACTACACCAACCCGACCATCTCCTCAGTACTCCATAAAGCATTTTATATGTGAAGGGGAAAAGGGGTCAGTTTTGGAGATGTGACATTGTAGAGGCTTGGTCATTCATTATCAGCTTTGGAAATGGAAGATGCTCTAAGCCAGAGGATACTACAGCCTCCAGAAGCCAGAGAACGAGAGGCATGGCATTCCCCACTAAAGAATGAAAACTAGATATCCTGACTGCAGCCTACAGAAGGGGATTTGGGATTTATTACCTTTGTTATAGTTTGCCATTTGCTGCCAAAAAAACAGCCTGGGGAAAAAAAGCATTTATGTGGCTCATGCTTCCTCTTCACAATCTATCATTGAGTTCAAGGCAGGAACTCAAGCATGGGCAGAAGTGGAAACCACAGAGTAAAGGTATTTACTGACTTCTCTCCATGGCTCACTCATCTTGCTCTCAGTCCAGCATCACCTGCTCAGTGGTAGCATCCCCACAGTGTGCAGTGCCCAGCAACGTCAATCATTAATCAAGAAAATAACCCGCAGTCTTGCCTACAGGGCCAATCTGATAGAGGAAATTCCTCAGTTGAAATTCCCACATCCCAGACAACTCTGGCTTGCATCAAGTTGATTAAAAAAACAAAAACAAAAAAACACACACAAGAAACCCCTTAGCAATACAACCTTCAAATTTACAAGGTAAAGACTGTATCTTGTTTAAAGCCACTACATTTTTCCTATCATTTACTACAGCAAAACAGACAATGAAAGATGAAATTTGACTTGGGAAGGAAACCCTCACTGACTCAAAGATACCTTTGTATGTAGATTTCTATCACCAACTTCACCAGCTTCCCTATGTGTTTATGTCTGCCACAGTATTTTATTTGAAGAAAGATTTAAATAGAAAATGTGCGTGGATGTGTACCTGGGTGAGTTTATGGAACCACGTTTGTGGAGGAGCCTGCAGAGGCCAGAAAACGGTCTCTTGGGAATTAGAGTTACAGGCAGTTGCAAGCCAGCTGAGAACTGAACCCAGGTCTGCTTGCTGCTCTTAATTACTGAGGCAACACTCCGCATCTGCCTGCCACATTCTTAAAGGACGGTGCATGTATTAAATGTTCCAAATACACTGCTTTTCCTCATTTTTAGTCATAATTGTAATTAAGACAAAAATTTAAACTTTTACTGTAACAAATGTAAACATTAAAAAAAAATAAGAGGCTGAATGAGCAAGGGTTATCACATATATTTCTAACAAGATTCACGTTTCATACCTTCAAATAATCAAGGACTATTTCTTCTATTCAAAGCTTTTCTAAAGATTCTGAAAGACATAATCAAGCTTGTCAGTTACTATGTTTTTCATGGTTCAATTATGGATATTGGCCCATTTTTTCATACATCATTTTTATTGCCTGAAAAGTATTGATTTCATACTTCTCTTTGGAAGAAATAATATATCCCATCACAGAGACATCTGTTTTAAAAGCAATCTAGACAGGAAAGCATTCTGATTATTTTTGATCTATTCCCCTTAGCCATAAATTATGAATGGCCATGACCTTTGCATTTACTTACTGATACATTTTCCATCATGGACACCGCATGAGCAGCTTCATTATGTTTTTAAAAAAAACCCAGCTTGGTTATAATAATGCTTGTCATTTATAAGACCCTTTCAGAGTGCCACAGAGTGCTTTATGAAATTTAAATTAATTTTCACATTACTCTAAAAAGCTAGGCATTATCTTGTTATGTAAATAACTTGACACTGAAGTTAAAGGCGAGCTTAGGAAGACAATATAACACACTTTCAACTTCACATCTCCTTCTCGGTCTAACACATTATCCCTCTAATTATTTCATAAACATTGCATGAATGTGCTTGGCTTTGTTCTCACCATTTGGTGAGAACAAATATTAAGTCCAATACGATTTCTCAGAGCCAAGGTGATTGCTGTGTATCTGTAACTTGATGTTGAATGGAGGTCGGGTATTGTCTAAACATGGATCCCTGCAATATCCTTAAAATCAAGAGTGCGGGGGCATATAATGGAGTGAAGTGTTCTGGGTTTGGTTCATTTATAGACTATATATTCCCGTCAGTATTTGTATTAAAACCAACTGCCATTCTCAAAGCACTCAGAGAACTTTATTTTCTGTTAAAGTCTATGCAGGGGCTAAAGGTCATGGCTCAAATATGCTAAAATGAGACTAACGAGAACTTTAGCAATTTGCCATTTTAAAGGTAGGGGTGAAAGAGCCAGAAGGTCAGGCAACAGTGAGGAAGGAAAACTGAGGAGGCACAGTAAGGGAAACTGGACAAATGAAAACTGCTATCAGATAACATGCTGAGAGGGAGGAGAAAGGGGAATGAGAGCCAGAGAGAGATCCCTTCAAGTCCTCATACTTAACTGTGGAAGACTCCACTCCAGCACTGATGTCTTGAGTAAGCAAGTTTCAAACGGTTCATTTGATGCCAAAAAAAAAAAAAAAAAAAAAACAACTGATTTGAATCTTGTACCTTTCAAAATTCTCTCTCTCTGACTCTTAAATTCACACAGTAAAGAGAACTAGCTGCAAATCCAAGTATACAGGTTTTACTAATGCTCAAAGCAGCCAAATTGGATGTTTTCGCCCAAACGTAATGGAGGTAGAACTAGCAAATAAAAATCACATGTACACGGTGTAAGATATGCTAGTTTCATATCAATTTAACAGGTACTTTGGGTCCCAGTGATGAGAGAATTTAAGATTTCTCATGATATAGAAGCATTTCAGGTATACATTACTACTAGCTGCAATCCTCGAGACGTAGAACAGAGCACCAGAAGTTACTGATCCTGCACAACTTCAAAATTGTGCTATCTGACTTGCATCTCTCTGCTCAATGCAAAAATCAAGCTGCCACTCCATTTTGTTCCACAAGTCTGACTTTAGGCTTGCATATACAAGGGATAGGATACTGCATTTGTCTCTCTAGTTTGGCATATCTCACTTATCACAATGCTTTCTAGAGTCATCCCTGTTGCTGAAAATGATAATACTTTCTTCTCTTTAGGCTGAATAATATTCCATTATAAATAAAAACCACTAAATAGCCAGGGAACTGCAAACCACCATGAGCAATCCTGTTACATCTATTACAATTGTTTTGTTTTTATACAAAGATAAGATCAGAGCCCGGCTCAGCCATCAGCAGAGAAGTTTTCTCTGGAAGGAACACAGAGGCCCACAGCTGGACAATGGGGGGGGGGGAGAGAGAGAGAGAGAGAGAAAGAGAGAGAGAGAGAGAGAGAGAGAGAGAGAGAGAGAGAGAGAGAGAGAGAGAGAGAGAGAATATGAATGAATATGAATGAATATGACTTTGGAACTCTCATTCCTCAGTGGGATGATTTCATCAGTCCCCTCTCCTTAGGGCTAGACAGCACTATGACTTTAAATTTTATTTTGTCTCTTTGCACTATAATATGCATATTATCTTTATCTTGAAAGAAAGTATCTTAAATAAGTGAGCTATATATTCTTTTAGCTTCAAATTGCACACACAAGACAAAAAGTTGAGGTTTGGCCTGTTGCCCAGTATTTAGTAGTGCTAAATACTGGCCCTGGTTGCCCTCAGGAATTAGGAGATCCTCACATAGACCCAAGTGATGTTATGTATGTAATCTTGGCCTTCCAAGTCATCCTTGTTTGGTGAGCAAAGATGTCTAAAGCCTACAACTTGGTAGAAGAAAGACAGGCCAAGTTTGATTCCTGAGCTGGGGTCTGAGGCAGGGACCACAATGAGAGAAGAAGGTGAATTGAGGAGACACCTTGGGGTATGTGAGTCACAAAAATATGGCCATGAAAAGTGACCAGTTGGCATTAAGAGCTGCCCAAGTAGAACATGGCAAGTTATAAGTCAGGGTTATTGATGGGAATGTAGATTCTGAAAGCTTAGAGGGTAGATATCTGCCCTGCTTTAAAGGGTTACTATAAATATAAATTTTGGGTGTCTTTTATCTGGTTACTGAATGACCAAAAGCAGGATAGAAACTCCAGATTGAGATTGAATATTACTACAACTGAGAGTATCTGATAAAACAACTGGTCTTGTTTCTTAGGCAGTTCCAGAATTTATATGTACCAATTACATAATAAGTGAAATAAGCAATCATTGATTTTCCTAGATATAAAGCTGAAATAAAACTTGAGTTTCATTTACTTAACTGGTATCTTCTGCAGCTAATTTGGCTCTATTTGAACCATAAAAATTAAATCACCCAAAATTTCTACTTCATCCTCATATCACAAGTATTCATGAAAGCCACTAGCTACTATGGCTAAGCTTTTTTTTTTGCCCTAATTGATGCAAATAAATTAACTTCAGTCTCACCCATAAATACAGTATATTACTATTTACTCAATATACTATTTCCTCCTAAAAATAATCCTGATTTTGTTCATAGAAACAATGAAAAATTTAAAAGCCTAATATCCCAAGACTGTCTTGAATTTGAACATATTAAAAAGATATAAAATAATCATTCTGTAAACATACTATGAGATCTAAAATAACCCCAAGTAATTGGAATCATGTGCTGTGTCCATATTAGTTCCTGACAAGTGTTAGGACTGTCATTCTTCTGGAGTTGAACTAGGGTCTTAGACAAAAGAAATCTGTGATTTTATTCTAAAATTCCTAAGGCAGAGCAAATTATCTGAAACAATCACAGCATAGACAGGGGTGTGGAGGGGAAGGAAGGTTATATTTCAAAATTGGAGGATAATGATTAGCTGATTTCTGTTAATTACTACTAAGGTTGCTTTAATAAATGGACATGGTGTCAAACTGCCTTCTAAGTACTTATCTTCGTAATCATATATTAGTGCAGTTCTTAGCCTTGGTCAGAGATGCTTCTTTTTTGCAAAGGATGGTAGTTAATACAGAGATTTACAGTGGTTCAAAGTACAGACAATAAGACACTGGGGAGTTTGTGGTCCTAACCAGGACAGTTATATCATCTTCTCCATCCCAAGAAGGGAGGTCAGTAAACTACGTAAGAGCCATTTTAGAGAAGAGTACTATGCAACATTGTCTTCTGGAAATTACCTGGCTGATGCATTTATGAATTCTCTGTCGCTGTGGTTACCTCCATAAGATCTATACAAGACTAGCTCATCAACACTGTATAATGAAGGTGGGAAGAACTCATGAGACCCCACCCTTGTCTGAGGAACTAATGACAGTTTATGGCTGCTGGCCTGGGAGAAGGCATGCCACTTCTCAATGTGTAGCCACAGATACATTGCCCAGGCTTCAGTAAATCTCTCATACTCATGCAGGCAACTGTACTGAAACTCAGTGGGTCACACACACAATGCACACATGAGAACAGGAGGGGACCTTGCTTGGAAGCAGTGTTTCAGCAAAGGAAGGGGGCATCAGACAAAGTAACTGGTAGATAGAACAGAATTTCATTTATACTTGTATAAAACTCTCCAAGAGTGAAAAATAAATTATAAGAGAGAAGGGAGAGTATTTGAAAAAGGAAACAAATATGGTATTAGTGACAAACAAGAAGAAAGTGAATGGAAGTGAGTATGATCAGCTTATACCTGATGCATGTCCAAGTATTTAACATATGTAATAATGAAGATGGGTAAAATGTGTAAGCAGATTCTTCATCAAAGAGGTGCAGATGTGAAGTAATCACACAGTCATTAGTGTGTTAGGAATGTGCAGAGAATAGCAACAGGGCAACAACAATGAACGCCTATTAATAGCAAGGTATTGGTGCCCCTAAGTCTACCATTTGTTTTGTCATGGACAGAGGAAGGTCTTTATTGGCCTGGAGATGTAGAGAAGTGTCACCTCCTGTGGCTATGATCCCCTCCAGGCAGCCATCATGCAGGATGCCTATCTGTAACTTGTTCAGCTCCTTTTGGTGGTAAGAAGCCAAGCCATGCTTTCTCCTACTTCCTTGGCAAAGATCTTGGTCACCTTATCAGAATGTGACAAATAAACTCATCGAGGACTAACTAACTGGTGTAAGTTATCATGTCATTGTTCCTTCAAAAGCAACAGCATGTGTTTTTATAAACCAGACAAATTAACCTGTGGTAGAAACAATAAAGATGGTGCCCCAGGAATACATTGCCGCTGCTCCTTGTCATGGGCACAGAGGCGGGAACTGGATTAAAGAAGTACAGAGACATTTTGCGTGTGTGTTATTCCTTAGTTTCAAAATAATGATAGTGCGTTCTAAAACAACAAAAACTGGAAGGTCTCCTGTGTACAGCCAGCTGAGTTAGACAGAAGAAATGTAACAGAATCTGTACTTCATTTTGAAGCAGATGATATAAATCCAATATCTAAGACTGTCATCACCGAGTACTGGTTATTTCAATAAAACTGAATATTAAATTTAGCTTTCAAAGTGGAGAAAATACCTATGGTTATGATTATGCTGGCTGTTCTCTACTGCTTTCTGAATTCATATTTAATGCTGGCCCTTTAAAAATATCCTCAAAAGTATATTTTGTTTGTTTGAATTTAAAAAGGCCTGAAATTATTTTTAAATCAATTTAACGGTGTGGTTATTTATTAAAATGATTACAGTGATTAATTACGCAACCAACATTTGATATCTATTCCTGTATGCTGAAGAAGTTTCACAATGACTCTATATAAACTAGGCTGTTGGAGGGTATGTTAAACTTTATGTTCCAATAAAGCTATGGGCCTTTCAGCTAATCATGCTACTTTTGGGTTAAAGGATTACTAAGGCTCTTAAATAACGAGGGAGGAACTAATTACGAACGATACATCCAGAAAAAAAGAAGAGGGAATCAGAAGAGTAGACTGAACAGCACATTAGACTTTATACAGCAACATTGTCCACCCAGAGTCAGTGGCTCGGCTGGGCCATAAAATTGTAAATAAGGGAGAAAAGGAAATGTATCAAATAAAGGCTTAATTCCAAGGCTATCTCCAAAACATGCATCTAAGACATGCACAAAATTCCAGCTTCTTGGCAATTGTGAGGCTCACTTTTAAAATCATGTTCTGACTCTGCTGCACTGAAAAGGAAAACAGACTCTGATCCAAATGCTCCCCCATCCTCATGGGACAGAAGAAATGGTATGTAGTGCACAAGAGACACCAAAGCCGTGAACTCAGCTTGACAGCTTGTGATGGCTTGTGCCTACAATCCCAGCACTTGCTAGACCAAGGCAGCAGGACCACAAGTTCAAGGCCAGCTTGGGATATTCGGCTACACAGTGAAATGCTGCTTCAACAAAAACTTTTATGTTAATCCTAAAACTAAAAAACTCTGTGAATCTTCCATGTTTTCCCTGTACTCAAGCAAAGCACTTGGCAAATTATTTGCATTTAACATTTATATAAAATGTAATATAATATTCCTGTGATATTCAATATAAAAGGCTCAATAGAAACTGCATTGTCAAGAAGTAGATGACACTATTGTGATTTTTTAATACATCAATGTAAGGTAAGTCTTATTTTTTCAAAAGTTTCAGGACAAATACACCTTGTAATGAATAAGCTATTTTTTTGCAGTGTCTGACTAATTGGCTATTTATTGGCTATCACACACATTCATAATTGTTTCCTTAGAAAAATACAGGTTTTGCCTCCAGGTATTCCCTCCACACTCAGTAAAGAGTTGGACATCAACTCAGATGAAAAATGTCCATATGTCATTTCTATTTCCAAAAATAGGTATTTGCGTATGGAGTCCACAAACAAAGTCTGCATGCTGAGCCGCTGCCAAATAAGAGAACCTTCAACTGAAGTGTGTCACCCTAATTCTGAGCCATCATGTCACCAGTCTACACGAGTGACTGCTTCCCACTGCCCCTCTCAGTGCCAGGTCTCAATCCTGGCAGCAATTCGGAATCAGAAGCAGGCACGACTCTTCTTGACAACATCTGCACACTGGCATGGTCTGGGAGAGCTTGAAAGGCTTTCTTGAGTCCCACTCAGGGAGGGGTCTGCTCTCAACGTGTATTCTTTCAAAATCTACTAGTGAGGAGCTCTTTTTCTGTCATTTTTCAAGAATCATTTTATATCAAAATTTTATTTTTTAGTTAAAATTATGCATATGGACATTTTGCCTGTATGTCTGTGTGTTTGTCTGTGTACCAAATGCATATACTACACCTATAGAAGTTACAAGAGGGCACTGGATCCCCCAGGACTGAAGTAATGGACAATTTAAGGTACCACGAGGGCACTGAGACTTGATCTTGCGTCCTCTGGAACAGCTATTCTTATCTGATGAGCCAAATTGCTAGCCCTGTATATCAATATGTCTAAAACTAAAAACTTATTGTTGTATAGAACTTTCAAAATATATCTGTACCCAAGAATATTATTCCACAAGGTAAACAAGTTATCTAAGAATATAATTCATTCACAAATAGACAGATTCAATAATATGATTCAAAAATCAATCATTGTAGAAATGACAAAAAATCTAAAACATGTATCACTATAAAATTACTTGAGCTGAAGTAACTTTTGATTCCTGATTTTTAAATCCTGATATTTTAAATCATTCCATGCCTTGATCACAAAACACTTTTGAATGTTTTACCCATGTTAGTCATATCTGATTCATGTCCAGCTTGAGGAACAGACTCTGCAGTCACAAAACCAAATTTGAGTAGTTACCATTCCGAAAGTCCACCTCTTAGGACATTTTATGTGTATGTCATTGTACTTTGTTCATAAATGCCCCATTCTCCAACCTCCCACATTTCTCTTCCCCCACTCACCAGTCTCTTTTCTACTACAAACACTCCTGCTTTGCTTTCATATCTTGTGTGTGTGTGTGTGTGTGTGTGTGTGTGTGTGTGTGTGATATTCTGTATTCTACATATAACAAATCTCTGAAATATTTGTCCCGGTTCAGGGCTCTTGCTCTACCCACACTCTGCTCTTCTTTTTAGAGACTTTTCTCTTCTACATAATGCCCTTGTACTCTCACACTATCTATCTTTATCTCTATGTCTGTCTGTCTGCATATGTGTCAGGAGCCGACTTTTAGCAGAAAGTGGCTAGAAAGCAACTATCACCTTTGCAGGCATCTCGAGCCATATACCCTGACATGAGGCTTGGTTTTCAACAGCTTACAACAGCTGAGCACACTCTGATAAATATCTTGTTTATCCCACATAGCTTGTTTTGCTGTTTAGTGCCAACAGCTGCAAGGCACACGTGGTATCCACTCCTACAAGGCATGCAGTGCACGTGCTATACACGCCTGTAAGGTGCACAGTGCAAGTGATATCCATGCTATACACGCCTGTAAGGCATATGTCATATCCACACGTGCAAGGCATGTGGTATACATGTGCCTACAAGGCACGTGACAAAGTGTATAAATACCCTGGACTTCCCTTGATAGAAAGAGAGAGACAATAAGAGAGAGACACTGAGAGAGACAATAAGAGGAGACAATAGGAGAGAAAGAGAGAGCCAATAAATAAGAGAGACAATAAACGAGAGAGACTTGACTACACACCCTGTCTTGTCTCCATTCTTCACGTCTCTTGCTAGGCCCTGGCCTGCGGACCGGAGCAACAGAGCAGTCTGCAACATTTTGGCCCCCAAGCGTGGAGCAGAATGGTCTGCAACACAGTAGCTCCAAGCGTGGGTCAGAGAGTGGGCTGCAACACAGTGGCCGCCAAGCCGGGCAGTGTGGGCCTCAACACATATGTATATTTTAAACCTAGATTATTACCTTTCTTATTTAAAAAAGATGTCTCTACCACCCTCCAAGAGGATTAAATGGAATTATGTTTGTAAAACAAGTTGTAGCATTCCATAGTAATTCAATATAACAAGAGAACTCTAGAACAAGAAGAGATACTTTTCTATTTATTGTCTATAGACAAGGGGCAAGGGTGTAAAGAGTACAGATGACCAGATCCTAAGACTGTTTAAACATGTGCCAATGGAGTGCATGCACACTCCTCTATCTGCCGAAAGAATCCAATGGGTCCTTAAGAGAGCTTCTCAGGGAAGAATAATTACAGACTTGTCAATAATCTGCATAAAGAGAGACTATACATTTTCCTCAGTGGTTTTAACCACTCAGTTACTTTTAAACATAGTAGTCAACTGTGAACCTATCAGGGCAGACATCAAGACAAAACAAAATGAGGATACCCAAATCTGCCATTTAACTTTCCCAATTCATAGATAGCAGAGGCATGGATGTTTACTGCTCTGTTCCAGGCCCACGGTTATTGCTGCTCTCTCTAATGATACTGTGAATGATAATGATAATGAAACAATATTGTATGCACTATTAGTTTCTAGTTAAGGAATGTATTTATGTATGCTCAAAGCTGTGCGTTTATAGGATTCCTATAGTATTCACTTAGGTCCTCAGTTTCTTTCTTTGAAACAAAGAAAATAGCACCATAAATAACATATCAATAACACTTACCAACGGTTGCTCAGCAACTTTTTTATTATGTCTTCCTACAACTAAGGCTTATGTTATAGAATAATATAATATCATAAAAGGTGCTAAGTCAGTATAGATAAGTTTTGTATACACTTGACCAAGTTTTTAAAAAAACAGAACAAAACAAAACAAAAAAACCCCAGTTTATATTACTATGGAATATTTATCAAAGGCAAGAAATGTAAAATAGTCCATGTGTACAACAGATGCTATTGGATTTCAGCTGGTTTTCAATTAGTACGATTTCTGATTCAAGTTGATGTGATTCAACCTACCACATTACATTTACCATTCATGTCTTTTATTCTTCTCTGACCTTTAATCAGTATTGCTTTTTCACAGCTTGAGAGTCCCAAAAAGTCCTGACCAGTCATTCTGTACATGGTCCCCAATGTGGCTTTGCTCACAACTCTCTCATGCATGGATGTGGCTTAGGTTCTGGCTTGACAGAAGGATGACAAGGATATTGAGCATGGCCTGCTTGCAGCATCCTATGAGTGGATGCAGGACATATACTGACACCACAGTGGCCAGCCTTCTGGCCATTTGAGAGTGCATTTTTTCAGGCTATTCTTCTTGTCTTAGTGACGTAGAGCTGAGATTTTTCTCATCACTCTTTTAAGTAAATTTATTTTTTATATTTTAATACAATTATTTTTATTTAACACAATTTTTATTCCACATGGGGATCCCTTTGATACCACAGGTTGGGGTGTGTGCATGCACACGTGTGTGCACACACATGGAGGTTACTGTGCATACATTAAAGTTCATTCTACATAATGTAATGTTATTTGGATTTTAACAAATACATAATTCATTAATCGAAGACAGCTTCACCCCTCAGAATACTATCCACTTCATAAGTAAGACGGAACACCCTCAGAGGAAGCAGGGGACAAGGTAGTGGGAGAGTGGGTTTGTAGAGGGGAAACCTGGAAGGGAGATGACATTTGAAATGTAAATAAATAAAATAGCCAATACAAAATTTAACAAAATTAAAGAAAATCACCTTCCACACTGAGCTGTGGTGATCGCTAGAGGACTTAGCCCTTTGATGAAATGTGGAATACACAGGGATTATAAATATACATTTTAGATATAAGCCAGTGAGTGTAGGAAGATATACTGACTCAGTGGTAAAAGATGTGTGAGAAAGACCACCTCAATAGGGAAAGAGAGGAGGGAGCGGAGGCCTGCCCTTTGGAGGTATTCGAATTTGGTTAACTGTAGCAGATATGAACAGCAGGTGGCCTCATGCAATAAAAATGGCCAAGTACCCTTAAGCAGGAACATTAAATGAGACTGACATTTCACCAGAATGGACAAGTGGGCTGGTGTGAGTGACATTCAGCAGCCAGAGAAGGCTGGAGCTGGTGACTTTGAGTTCATGTGTACTCCTTATGCATTGAAAGCCTAGTACAAAGTACGATATTTTCTAATTTATACTTATGCTTAGTCGATTATAGCTGTCAGGTTGATTTGTGGAAAAATCATACGTAAATAGTCTTTCATACTTTTCTTTAGTTATTATTTTGTCTGTGCCTGTGTGTGTGTGTGTGTGTGTACATGGAGCAAGTGCATGCAATGGCATGCCTATGGAGTGCCTGTGGAGTTCGGTGACTAGCCATGCTTCGCATGGAGATCTACCATATGTATTATTGAAACTGAGCTCAGTCATAAAGCTTGACTTTAGTTGCTTCCATCCATGGAGACATCTTGCTGGATAAATTTAAATACTTTATGAACACAAGCTTCACCTGAGAAATACTGGTTTATTTTTCTCTGGTTCATGCTAATGTCAAGATACTCCGGAAATTCTGTGTAAAGCACAACTCACCCTGCCCAGTTCCTTGTCTTCCAGGGCCAGGACCCCTGTGCTTTCTGTGAAGAGCTTCACTTTGACCACAGGCCGAGGGTGGGTAGTGTTGAAATCTCCTTGGGTTCCCCATCTGCAATGACGCAAGAAAGGTTTTCTTTAGGATGGAACCATAACCGATCCCCCAGATTGACATGCCTCTATAAAAGGTGCATTAAGCAATGGAGAATCTTTCATAACTGGATGAGATTTTCATCTTTGTTTTTCTTTCTGACAGATGGCACCACGAAGAAGGAGAATAACAGTAAGCTTTATAGCTTGTAATAGTTATTCAGCTGCTCAAAAATTAGCATACTGATGTACAAAATATGGAACACTATATGGATTCAGGTTAAGAAAAGGCATTACAGATGTACTGAGAGAAATCTATTATTTAATTCATTAAAAGGAACACTGAAACAGCATTTTAATGAATGGGAAACTGCTATGGGTGTCTAGGTAAGATATGGATGGCATTGAAGAAAGCTCTTCTCACAATGCTGTGCAACTCCACTCTTCTTCCCTTTGGAGGTCTTCACTAAACTCTGCCTGTCTTTACAGTTTGAAAAGGAAGGACAATTATCTTAGCCTAGTTCTTTACGTGACTTTTTATAGAATCTTTCAAAAAGAAGGAAATATTCTTCATAAAAATTTTGAACAATCTGTCGTTAATTTCCCAATACATTCTCTTAGGAATGAAAATAAGTCTGTTGACATCTGGTTTTTCAAATCATCGTAACAAAATAACATGTTTTCTTGGCTCATCTTTTAATTAATAGCATCTTGTCGTTATCATACACCAATTCATTTGAGCTTACTGACAAACTCAACTGGCACATATCTGGTATTAAAAAAAATCTGATAAAATTTTTTGAAATTCTGAGAGTACGCAGGTATGGAGCCTTTGCAAAGTATGAACAAAACACCATTGAACAGAATGTCACAAAAGGGAGATAAATTAAGAGGGTTAGCAAAATACAGATTCAGATTAAATATAAAACACCAAAGAATGCCAATTTTCTTGTTTATGTTAAAAAGAACCAATTTATCACTTTTTCTGGAGCTGAATATATGTTATTTTATAAATCTTATTGGGAAAGTTTGTTAACTCTCCAAAAACAAGTATGTTGGAAATTGAATAAAAGTTGTGTGTCCGTCTTCTAACACAGCACCGAAAATACTGCAAAACGCGTCCAAAAAGCAAAAGTTTATCACAGTGACTGCAGAAATAAGCATCTATATAAAACCTATTCTCTTGAGAATAAAGTCAGAGGCCAGAAAGAAGAATTCAAATAGGGTGCAAAAGTGGTCTAATTTCTATTACAGATGTCTAAGAAAGAGACACTAAGTTCTTTCTTTTATTTGTATTTGTTTTCCAGTTCAATGAACTAAGTTGGTCTGTGGTAGAACAAAGGCAAAAACCAAACCAAACAAACAAATAAAACAACAACAACAACAACAACAACAAAGACCTTCAAGTCTGCCCCCGAGCACTGAGAGGATCCTGGGCTTCAGCTCTGCACCCAATGTCACAAAATCCAGAGGAGGCAGGGCTTCCCGGAGCTCTAACCTTGGCAGTATCTTAGGTAAGGAGACAACAACACCTGCCCCAAACAGGTAGTAACTGGGACCCACTGGGATCCAGGAATTCACTCCTGGCCAGGGGCACTGCTTCCTTCCGGTCTGTGCCCAAGCACTGAGCAGATCTTGGGCCTTAGCTCTAACCCCAGCAGCAACACTCACCCCAAACAGTTCTGACACAACCAAAATAATAGGAACTATAGGATCCAGTCAGAGACAGCGCAGGTAGCACTAAGGAGATCCAGATGGCAAAAGGCAAGCACAAGAACATAAGCATCAGCAACCCAGGATATTGTGGCATCATCAGAACCTAGTTCTCCCACAATAGAAAGTCCTGAACTCCCCGTTTTCCCCAGGAAAGCAAGATTCAGATTCAAAATGACTTTTAATGATGATGATAGAGAACTTTAAGAAGGACAAATATAACACTCTCAAATTGAGGAGAACACAGGTAAACAGGTAGAAGAAGCCCTTAAAGAGGAAACACAAAATCCCTTAAAGAATTACAAGAAAGCACAACCAAACAGGTAAGGGAATTGAACAAAACCATCCAGGACATAAAAATGGAAGTAGAAACAATAAAGAAATCACAAAGGGAAACTACCCTGGAGATTGAAAACCTTGGAAAGAGATCAGGAGTGATGGACGCAAGCATCGCCAACAGAATACAAGAGATAGAAGAGAGAACCTCAGGTGCAGAAGATACCATAGAAAATATTGATACAACTGTCAAAAAAAAAAAAAAAAACGCAAAGTGCAAAAAGTTCTTAACACAAAACATCCAGGATATCCAGGACACAATGAGACCAAACCTAAGGATACTAGGTATAGATGAGACTGAAGATTCCCAACTTAAAGGGCCAATAAATATCTTCAACCAAATTATAGAAGAAAACTTCCCTAACCTAAAGAATAAGATGTCCATAAACATACAAGAAGCCTACAGAACACCAAATAGACTAGACCAGAAAAGAAATACCTCCCATTACATAATAATCAAAACACCAAATGAACAAAACAAAGAAAGAATATTAAAACCAGTAAGAAAAAAAGGCCAATTAACATATAAAAGCAGACCTATCAGAATTACACCAGACTTCTCACCAGAGACTATAAAAGCCAGAAGATCCTGGACATAACGGGCCCTAAGAGAACACAAATGCCAGCCCAGTCTACTATACCCAGCAAAACTCTCAATTACCATAGATGGAGAAACCAAGACATTTCATGACAAAACCAAATTTACACAATATTTATCCACAAACCCAGCACTACAAAGGATAATAGAGGGAAAGCTCCGATACAAGGAGGGAGATTATACCCTAGAAAGATCAAGAAAGTAATCTTCTTCCAACAAATCCAAAAGAAGATAGCCATGCAAACAATGCCACCGCTAATAACAAAAATAACAGGAAGCAACAATCTCCTCTCTTTAATACCTCTTAATATTGATGGCCTCAATTTCCCAATTAAAAAAAAAAACATAGACTAAAGGACTGGATACATAAACAGGACCCAGCATTTTGCTGCATATAGGAAACCCACCTCAGTGACAAAGACAGACACTACCTTAGAGTAAAAGGCTGGAAAATAATTTTTTCAAGCACATGGTCTTAAGAAACAAGCTGGAGTAGCCAATCTAATATTGAATAAAATTGACTTTCAACTTAAAGCTATCAAAAAGGATAAGGAAGGACATGTCATACTCATCAAAGGAAAAGTCAACCAACATAAACTCTCAGTTCTGAACATCTATGCACCAAATGCAAGAAGCACCCACTTTCATAAAAGAAACCTCACTAAAGCTCAAAGCACACATTGCACTTCACACAATAATAGTGGGGAGACTTCAAAACCCCACTCTCAGCAATGGACAGATCATGGAAACAGGAACCAAACATAGATACAATGAAACTAACAGAAGTTATGAACCAAATGGATTTAACAAATATCTATAGAACATTTCATCCTCAAACAAAAGAATATACCTTTTTCTCAGAACCTCACGGTACCTTCTCCAAAATAAACCATATAATCAGTCACAAAAGAGGCCTCAACAGATACAAGAAAATTGAAGTAATTCCATGCATCCTATCAGATCACCATGAACAAAGGCTAGTCTTCAATAACAACAAAAACAATAGAAAGCCTACATTCAGGTGGAAACTGAATAACACTCTACTCAATGATAATGTGGTCAGGGAAGAAATAAAGAAAATAAAGAAATAAAGAAGGAAGGAAGGAAGGAAGGAAGGAAGGAAAGAAAGAAAGAAAGAAAGAAAGAAAGAAAGAAAGAAAGAAAGAAAGGAAGGAAGAAAATTAAATACTTTTTAGAATTTAATGAAAATGAGGACACATCATACCAAAACTTATGGGAAACAATGAAAATAGTGCTAAGAGGAAAACTCATAGCTCTAAGTGCTTACAAAAAGAAACTGAAGAGAGCATATACTAGCAGCTTTACAACACCCTGAAAGCTCTAGAACAAAAAGAAGCAAACATACAAAGAGGAGTAGACAGCAGGAAATAATCAAACTCAGGGCTGAAATCAACAAGTAGAAACAAAAAGAACTATACAAAGAATCAATAAAACCAGGAGCTGTTTTTTGAGAAAATCAACAAGATAGATAAACCCTTAGCCAGACTAATCAGAGGGCAAAGACACACTATCCAAATTAATAAAATCAGAACTGAAAAGGGAGACATAACAACAGAAACAGGAAATTCAAAAAATCATCAGATCGTACTACAAAAGGGTATACTCAACAAAATTGGATAATCTAAAATGGACAATTTTCTAGACAAATACCAGCCACCAAAACTTAATCAGGACTAGATAAATCATCTAAACAGTCCCATAAACCTGAAAGAAATAGAAGCAGTCATTAAAAGTCTCCCCACCAAAAATAAGTACTGGATCAGACTGTTTTAGTGCAGAGTTCTATCAGACCTTCAAAGAACACCTAATACCAATTCTCTTCAAACTATCTCACAAAATAGAAACAGGAGGAACACTACCCAGTTCAATCTATGAAGCCACAATTGCGCTCATACCTAAACCACACAAAGATTCAACAAAGAAAGAGAACTTTAGACTAATCTCCCTTATGAATATCCACGCAAAAATAAAATGGTATAAAAGCACAAAAGAAGAGGGGGTATAGGATAGGGGGTTCTGGGGAAGGGAAATGGGAAAAGAGTTGACATCTGTATTGTAAATATATAAAATTTCCAATAAAAAGAAAAACGAAGGCATATGAATACACAGATATACTTATTTGCTTATATTTTCACAAGAAAATAAATGTGAATAAAATAAAAATTAATAATAATAATTACCTATGAGGAAAGAAGAGAAAAAAGAGTACCATAAGCATGACATCTATGAATGTACCTTGCCAAGGTGTTCTGAGTTTGAAACTATGCATATGTTTTATAAGTAAAATTAAAATTAAAAAAACCTCAAAAACTCATAAAAAAAGAATAAAATAATATGAGAGCCAAAATTATAGGAAAGGGATTCTCAGCGTAGAAGAGCAAGTGTTGACTTTGGCTGGGCAGTCTGGTTAGAAAGTTTGGAAAAGATTCCTATAACATAACCTTCTTAATTCTTTTCAGATACAGTTACAATTTCAAGGCCTCCTTTGGACACATTTTACTATGACTGGGAACAGAAATCTCTAATAGTCTTATATGCAACTCATATGCTCATAAAGTTGACCCATCTTTTGAACAAACTCCTGTTTGTAAAACTTGTTTAGATCTCTGTGTTTTACTGGGAGAACCTGCAGAAACCAAACTAGAAAAGAACCACTAGGAAGTAGATGTCTTAAGGAAGTCGAGTTTTGGAACACCAGCAATGAGAATGGAGAAAGGAATGGTGGGAGATGAAAGGTTGAACAGGAATAGGGAGGTGGAACAGAGATGAGGGAGCAATGAGAGAAGGTAAAGCAAAGAGAAGGCGCTATAGAAAATCACACTGAAACCTACTCCTGTGAATGCCCATTAAAGTATGTAAGTCAAAACTGTAACTGGAAGAGCTAATCTGCATACTAGCAGCTCACAGCTATCTGTAACTCCAGTTCCAGATGATCTGATGCCTTCTTCTGGCCTCTGCAGGTACCAGAAACTCCCATGGTGCACAGATGTATGTGTATAGAAAACAGTCATACACATAACATATGATATAAAATACTTAAAAAGAAAAGTAAGAACATATGTACAGTGACAAAATACTTAGGATTCCACAATGATGAATGAATTAAATCCCCAAATCTCCCCCATCCCCTTCAAAAATACAGAGGAAGCGCCAAGAAGGTAATAACTCTGTGTTCAAGGTTCACCAGTGCATTTTCCTATTTCCTATTTAACATCATGTTTCAACACTTTCAGCAATTAAGATCAATCATTATCTTCCTACTAAGTTTTCAGTATTAAGTGACAAAAGGATGCATTATTACACTTACTGTCAATTTGCTTGACTCAAAATATGTTTCCCTTTTGTACTAGCATGGATACATTACTTATGAGCATTCAGACTTGCAATGTAAACCTTGAAATGAATAAAATATCTACAAAGCACCTGTACAAAGACGGCGGGGCTTCCTGACTAGGAAAGCATAGGGTAGTTCATATGCCAACTGAAATAACTAACATTAATTATGCATTTGGCTATTAAATAAAGTATGCCAGAATTTCTATCTGGAGCCGAGAGATACATGCTGTTGCTTTCTCATTCCATATTTATACAACCAAATAATTTTAAGTATTCAATCATCTACAGCATCACACATAACATCAAAGATTCGAGCACACTGTATGCGCACTATTATAGAGTGGTTATGTAAAACATGGGTATGTGATGGGATAATTTGGTGCCGGGTAATGATGGTTATGCAGATAATGTAAAACAATGTAAAATATGAAAAACCAAAAAAGATACAAATGCAAATGTTTGTCCTTTAATTCATGCAAAATAATGCTAAGTACCACTATGTACTGAGCAATAACACAATGCCAACAAGCAAAGCCCCTATTCTCCTGGAACTTATAAACTAGTAGCTTACAGATGATAATAAGCTTGATGACTATTGTAACATATAGTCCTCACCACTGCCCTTCAATCTTAAGAGCTGCCTATTTCTGACTACCTGTAAATAGTGACAGAACTAATTATACCTGGAATATAAAAGGTCCTCCAAGTTGCTATCCTCTGTGTTTGAAGTATGTTCAAAACTCATGAGAAGTAAAACAGTTACATTGGACCCACCTATATTTCTTAATTCAAATTTATGTTATAATTATATAATAAATTCATTATTAAGAAACTAAATGCCAGCCAAAGTGTCTTCTAAATATTTATTTTTTTTAGCCTTAAACTAGTGTTGTTCTCAGCCTTGGTCAGACTTTTGTTTTTGAAGTGGGGAGTAGTTCATGCAGAAACTTATAAATGGTTAAAGTGCTGAGAATAAGTGGTGGTTTTCAGCCATAAAGGATACTTCTATATCATTCCTAGGGAATATCACTTAAACAAGAATGGGGATATCCTAAGATCTGGAGAAAGCAAAGGAATGCCTTTCAATGCTGTTTCTTGGATATGGCATGTCCAATGCCATCATGAACACACTAGAGCTGTGGCTATAGGCAAAAGAATTGTGTAAAAAATAAAACATGGAAGTGTAAGAGTTGGCAAGAAAAAGACTGGATGTCTGCAGGAGAAGAAGAGAGGGTAATGGGAGTGAACATGTTCACAGTGCATTGTGAATGCCTTCAATTGTAAAAAAAAAAAAATAAATTTACAATGTGCTAAAATGAAAGTAAGAAAAAAAAAGTTCAACATTTAAAGGTATGTGTGACTAATATCCAAGGTCTATAAACACCACTACAGAATCACATCACATCATTCTATCTATCTTTTTTACTTAAATTCTGTTTATGCCTTTTTAAACATCTAGTCTAAAATTACTAGGCTGGCAGTACAGTCATTTTTATTATGAACATTCTCATTTTAATGACCTTCCTCTATTAGAGGCTTTCTTTACAATTTTAAGCTGTCAAGAATTTGATTATGATACAAATAGGAAGTTTAAAATTTATGTCTTACTCTCATTTGGTCAAAAGTCTAAATGTGTTTATTGGTTAGAGAAATGGCTGATAGGTTAAGAGGACTGTTTCTCTTGCTGAAGACCCACTATGGGTATAGTGGTTTGAAGGAGAGCCATTTTATAAACTCATATATTTGAATACTTGGGCCAGTGTTGGTGGAAATGTTTGGGAAGAATTATGAGGTGTGGTCTACTCAGAGGAAGGATGTAACAGGAGGTCAGCTTTGAGGTTTCAAAAGACGTGTGCATTTCTTCTCCCCCCTCTCTCCCCTCTGCTTCTCTTCCACCTCCAAAACTGTGCCTTTGTTCTACACAGCTACCACCACACAGATACTCTTCTTGTATATTAAACAAATGTGTTTCCCTGCCCTATATCTATTTGTGTCTATTGATTAGTCACTGTCTGATATATGGTAGCCATGAATGCTATAAAGCCACTTAAAGCCACTAGGTTGTGAAAATGTAAAAAAGTAACATTTATAAAACTTGACAAAGTGGAAAAATATACCTACATCTACAACTTCACTAATACAAATAAAAAATCATCAACACTTTAACCAAATAATGTAATAACCTCTACAATTTTGGAATTAAGTTCAACGTGAGAATTGCCAATCTAAAAATTACAAGTAGAAATCAAACAATGAAGCACATAATGTATTTACAAATAATGATAAACACAATGCTTTTATACAGTTAAATATAGATATTTTAAAACATGCCATCTGTTGTACTTTGTATATAAAGCCTTTCCAAAATGTTCACTATTGAAGACTTGGTCTCCAGTTGGTAGCTTTATTGAGAAGTGGTTGACTCATAAAAGTTCTAAGTTATTTGAGTTGATCTACTGAGAGTGTACACT
The DNA here is from genome assembly GCF_011762505.2 of Arvicanthis niloticus. NCBI lineage: Eukaryota > Metazoa > Chordata > Mammalia > Rodentia > Muridae > Arvicanthis > Arvicanthis niloticus. Next base: position 38,914,351 of record NC_047672.1, on the reverse strand, counting down.
GTATGGGCTACTAAGATATAGGATCTAGGTGGAGGAAGTAGGTCAGGTCACTGGAGATGTTCATCTCAGATTATTCTTTCCTTATCAGCTGCCAGGAGTTTGACAGCTCTGTTCTACTGTGTCTCTGCTGACAGGAGACTTTGCTCCACCAACATAACCACACAGCAATGGAGCAAGCTGACTCTGAACTGTACCCTCTCTGAAATCATAAGCCAAATTTAATCTCTCCTATTTTTAAAACATTTCTCAGGTATTTTTGTCAAAGCCACAAAACAGTCTAGCATAGGATCCTTGATTAAGTTGAGTAATTAAGGGAGTTTTATAGAAATCTATAAGAAAAAGGGCATTTAAGGAGGGAAAGTTATTAAAATGTAAAAAAAAAATTAAGCATTTCTAAGCTATTGAAGAAATACCAAGCATATCAAAAATTTTTATAACACTGATATTCTTATGCCAAAGATTAAGGAAAAGTGGTAGAATAATTAAATTTCACTGAGACATAGAGCTATTCTGTATCTTGTTTTTTAAATTTAATACTAATATCTTAAACATATTTATCCAGTAAATAGAATCATATAATTCTTATTATCATCTTATTAATAAGATGTTAAAACAGTATTAAGTTGTTTTTTTTTTCATCAGGCTCTACCATAATTTAGTCAGCCAATTTTCTGATGATAGATCTTATACTTGTTCCCAGTTTTAATATTATAAACAAGACTGTTGCAGATGCTTTATATATTATATCAACTATTTTAGCACATATATTAGAAGAAAAGACAAGGATGATACTCATAGGGAGATTAAATGTTAAACTACATGCAAGTAAAATGGGTTATCCTAAATAAAACTAGTTGACTGAGAGATGAGCTGCTTGTTGTCCTACATCAACTGGCCTAAGACCCTGTGGGGGGCCCAAGGAACTTCCAAGTTAGATCCTTCTCCCATCAATCCCCTGACTTCAGGGTCTAACTGGGAACAGACAACAACAGGTATAAGCAGCTTACTGTTCTCTGACCTCCATCATCAGGGTCAAGGCTTTGCCTGTTTTCACAAAGAAGTCTGTGGGTCCCAGGAACATTCGGTTCCACCTGAGACATAGCAGAGGTGAGAAACATGCTGTTCCCTGAACTCTACTGTCAGGCCCATGGCTCTGCCTGCCAACCTGAGGAGTCCTGCCAACATCAGGAACACCCATAAAACACTAGGGACAACCAGATGGTCAAAGGCCAGCTTAACAAACACAATCAACAAGAGCCAGGGCAATATGGCACAACCAGAGCTTAGCTATCCAACTATAGCAAGCCACGGATGTCCTAATACAACAAAAGCCTGAGAAGATGAAAGATGATAGAGGCATTTAAAGAGGAAAGAGAAAATCTCTTGAAGAATTACAGGAGAAGGCAATAAACAGTTGAAGGAAATGAATAAAACAGTTGAAGGAAATGAATAAAGACCTGAAAAAGGAAATAGAAGCAATGAAGAAAACATAAACTGGGGGAATCCTTGAGATGAAAAACCTAGGGAAGAGAACAAAAAGTGCAGAAAAACAAGTATCAGCAACAGGATATAAGAGATGGAAGAATCTCAGGTGTAGACTATACAATTGAATAAATTGATATACTGGTCAAAGGAAATGTTAAATCTAAAAGGTCCCTGACATAAAACATCCAAGAAATCTGGGAAACTATGAAAAGACCAAAAACTAAGAATAATAACAATAGAAAGAGAAAATTACCAGCAAGAAGTCCAAGAAAATATTTTCAACAAAATCATGGAAGAAAATTTTCCTAACCAAAAGAAAAAGACACCTATAAATGTACAAGAAGCTCACAGAATACTAAATACATTAGACAAAAAAGAAAAACTTCACAGCACATAATAATCAAAACACTAAAACTACAGAACAAAGAAAGAATGTTAAAAGTTGCAAGGATCGAAGGCCAAGTTATACATAAAAGCAAACCTATTAGAATTATACATGACTTCTCAACAGAGACTTTAAAAGCCAGAATGAGCTGGGTAGATGTCTTACAAACTCTAAGATATCACCAATGTCATCCCTGATGACCATACTCTGCAAAACATTCAATCACAAAACCAAATTTAAACAATATCTATCCATAAACCCAGCCCTACATAATATAGTAGAAGAAGAAGTTTAAGCCAAGGAGGCTAACTACAGCCAAGAAAACCCAGGGAAAAATAATTTTCACCATAAAGATGAAAAGAAGAAACACACACACACACACAGGGGAGGGGAAGAAACTACGACCACAAACATCCAAGTAATAGGAATCAGCAATTATTGGTTATTCATATCTCTCAACATAAATGGACTCAATTCTTCAATAAAAAGACACAGGCTAACAAAATGGATGTGAAAACAGGATCCATCATTCTGCGTCATACAAGAAACACACCTCAGCAACAAAGATAAACATTATCTTAGAGTAAAGGAATAGTAAAAAACGTTTCCAAGCAAATCAACCCCAAAAGCAAGCTGTAGTAGCCATTCTAATATCTATTAAAACAGACTTTCAACCAAAAGTAATCAAGAGATGGAAAAAAAACACTTTAAACTTATCAAAGGAAACAAAATCTACCAAGATGACATCTCAATTCTGAACATTTAAGTCCCAATGAAAGGGTATTCACATTTGTAAACAAAAATTACTAAAGCTTAAATTATACATTAAACCTATGTATTAATGCTGGGAGAAGTCAGTACCCCACTGTAATAAACAGGTCATTGAGACAGAAACTAAACAGAGAAATAAAAAAAGTAACAAAGGTTATGAATCAAATAGACCTAACAGATATCTTCAGAATATTTCACCCCAAACAAAAAAGAACATACCTTTTTCTCAAAACCTCATGTAACATTCTCCAAAATTGATCATATAGTTGATCACAAAGCAAGCCTCAGCACATAAAAGAAAATAGAAATAATGCCTTTTATCTTCTCAGACCAGCATGGATTAAAGCTGTATTTCAACAACAGAAATAAAAGAAAGCCTACAAACTCACAGAAACTGAACAACTCTCTACTCAGTGATGACTGGGACAGGGAAGGAAAGGAATTAAAGACTTTCTAAAATTTAATGAGAATGAAGGCACAGCTACCCAAACTTATGACACACAATAAAAGTTCATACTATTAAGTGCCTTCATAAAAAAAAAATTGGAAAGATCTCAAACTTAAAGCAACTTAAAAGCACATCCAAAAACTTCAAAACAAAAAACACACCCAAAAAGAGTAGATGACAGGAAATAATCAGAGTCAGGGTTGAAATCAAAAATTGAGGGAAAAAGTAACAATAGAAAGAATTAATGAAAGTAAGAGTTGATTCTTTGAGAAAACCAACGAAATGGACAAATGCTTGGCAAAACTAAGTAAAAGGAAAAGAGAGTGTACCAAAATTAAAATTAGAAAGAAATTGGGAGACATAACAATAGGTACTGAGGAAATTCAAAGAATCATTTTGTCTTAATTCAAAGCCCAATACTCCACAAAACTGGAAAATCTAAACAAAAATGGGATGATTGTCTTCATAGGTAATGCTTACAAAAATTAAATAAAGATCAGATAAACAATTTAAACAGTCCTATAACCCCTAAAGAAATAGAAGCAGTCTTAAAAGTACCCCATCCAAAAAAAGCCCAGGACCACATGGTTTGAGAACAAAATTCTACCAGACTTTCAAAGAAGGGCTAATACCAATACATCTTAAACTATCCCACAAAAATAGAAACAGAAGGAATATTGTCAAACTCATTCTATTAGGCTAAAGTCACCTGATACCTAAACCACACAAAACCTCAACAAAGAAAGGTAATTTCAGACTAATTTCTGTTATAATCATTGATGCAAGAAAACGCAATAAAATATTTGCAAACCATTTCCACGAACACATCAAAGACATTACCTAGCATGATAGTAAGCTTCATCTCAGGGGTGCTAGGATGGATCAATATATGGAAATCTATTCATGTAATTGACAATATAAACAAGCTGAAAGAAAAAAATTTCACAGAAAATGGTGCTGTTCTAACTGGATGTCTGCATGAAAAAAATGCAAATAGACCCATATTTATCACCCTGCATAAAACTCAAATCCAAATGGGTCAGAGGCCTCAACATAGAGACACACTTAATCTAATCAAAGAGAAAGTAGGGAACTAGCTTGAACATACTGGCATAGACAGTTTCCTGGAAAGAATACAAATAGCCCAGGTACTAAGGTCACCAATTTATAAATGGGACCTCATGAAACTTAAAAGCTTCTATAAGATAAAATATATCATGAATAGAGCAAAACAGCAGCCTATATGAAGAAAAAATCTTTACTAACGCTACATCTAACCAAAGGCTATTATCCCAAATTACAAGGAATTAAAGAAATTCAAAACTAACAAACAAAATAACTCAATTAAAAAATGTAGTACAGAACTAAACAGAATTCTCAACAGTGGAATGGCTAATGGCAGAGAAACACTGATAGAAATATTCAACATCTTTAGTCATCAGGAAAATGGAAACCAAAACAGCTTCGAGATTGCATCTTACAGCTGTCAGAACGGCCGAAATAAAAAACTCAAGTGACAGCAAATGCGTGGAGCAAGGAGAACACTTCTTTATTGCTGGTAAGAGTGTAAATTTGTATAACTACTTTTAAAATCAATTTGATGGTTTCTCATAAAATCTTGAAGAGATTTACCTAAAGACCCAGCTAGGTCCTGGAGTCTTAGCTAAAAGATGCTCCACCATGCCATAAGGACACTTGTTCACAGCAGCTTCATTTGAAATAGCCAGAAAGTGTAAACAACATAGATGTCCCACAACCAAAGAACAGATAAAGAAAATGTGGTATATTTACTCAATGGAATACCACTCAGCTATTAAAAATACTGACATCATGAAATTTGCAGGCAAACGTAGGAAAATATCCTGAGTGAGGTTACCCAGACCCAGAAAGACATGCATGGTATGTACTTATATATGAGCCATAAAGTACAGGTATAATCAATCAACCATGCTAGAATCCACAGAACCAAAGAAGCTAAGTAATAGGAAGGTCCCAAGGGAGGATGCTTGAATTTCACACAGAAGAGGATATAAAATAGATATAGGAGGTTCAAGGAGGCAGGGAACTGCGTAGGAGATAGGATGAAGTAAGGATCAGGGGTGGAGACAGCAGGAGGTGGACACATGTCTGGGAGAGAACAGACATCAGGAGGTGGGCATCTTTGGGATGAGCCTAAGACCTGGGATGGGAGAGGCTCCCTGAAGAGTATGGGGGTGACTCTGAGACTACTAGCAGATGGCAATATGGAGACTGAAATGGCAACCTCTTGTAGCCAAGCAGAACTTCCAGTGGAGGGAGGGGACACCAACTCATCTACGCAACTTTCAACCCAAAATTTGGTCTGCCTACTAGATATGCAGGGATAAAGATGAAGCGAAGACCAAAGGAATGGCCAACCAGTGACTGGCCCAACTTGAGACCAACCTCATGGAAGAAAACCAACCCTTGATACTATTAATGACACTCTGCTATGCTTTCAGACAGGAGCCTAGCATAACATTTTTTTTTCTGAGGGGCTTCATCCAGCAACTGATGGGAACAGATGCAGAGACCCACAGTCAAACATTAGTCATAACTTGGAGAGAATTGCCAAAGAGTAGGGGTAAGGACTAATGGAGCCAGAGAGGTCACAGACACCACAAGAAGACCTATAGAGTTAACTAACATGGGCTCAGAATAGAAGGGTTCACAGAGAGTAAATCCCTAACAAAAGACAATCCATAGGCAGGACCTGGGACCCTACATATTTGTAGAAGATGTGCATCTTTGTCTTCATAAGTGTTCCTTACCAATTGGAATATGGGTTGTCTCTCATTCTGTTGCCTGCCTTTGGATGCCCTTCCCCTAAATTTTTTTTTGGGGGGGGCGGGCTTCTAGCCTTAGTGACAGAGGATGTACTTAGTCCTGCTGTAACTTGTGCTAGAGCATGGTTGGTACCCATAGGGTACTTTTCCTTCTCTGAGGAGAAGGGCAGGGACTTATGTGGGGAGGAATATGTGAGTGTGGGGCAGGGTAGAGAGGAGGGAGGTGGGCCTTGGATGTCAATGTAAAGTGCATAAATACATTTTTAAAAATTAAAATAAAAGAAAACTGGTTAACTTATTTAAAAATTAACTGTAATTGAAATAATAAAGACAAGCTTTGTTTGAAAACTGTCATGGCCGGGCAGTGGTGGCGCACGCCTTTAATCCCAGCATCTGGGAGGCAGAGGCAGGTGGATTTCTGAGTTTGAGGCCAGCCTGGTCTACAGAGTGAGTTCCAGGACAGCCAGGGCTACACAGAGAAACCCTGTCTCGAAAAAACAAAACAAAACAAAACCCCAAAAAACAAACAAACAAAAAATGTCATGATGAAACCTAATTACTCATAGTCTACTAATTCCTTTAAACCAAAATTTACCTATAGAAATTTTTACTTAATTACATATTTTCCTCATTTTGTTAGTTTTTGAGAATATTAATACATTGTATCTTGACATCTCCCATTCTTCACATGTCCATTTCTCTTTCTCTACTGTCTTAGGGTTTTTATTGCTGTTATAAAACATCATGACCAAAAGCAACTAGGAAAGGGAAGGGTTTATTTCACCTTGCAACTCTTGGGTTACACCCCATCACAGAGGGAAGTCAGAGAAGGAACTAGATGCAAAAACCTGGAGGCAAGAACAGAAACAGCAGCCATGGAGGAATGCAGCTTACAAGGTTGCCTCTTACTATACTATACTGGACAGGAAAGGCTACTCCTGCAAGGGTACTGCAATACACCAGTATCCACACCCTTAAAGGAAACAGACTCTTCCTTTGGGGGTTGGTCTTGTCCACTGTGTATTCAGATGCTGATTTCTGTGCCCAGATTATTATGATCATTGAACTATCTCATGCATCACTGTTGTGTAAAGAATGCTCCCAAATTATCTATGATTTATTAATAAAGAGCTGATATGGCTGGGCAAAAAGGCAAGATTTCTGACCCGAGAGAGAAGGTCCCAAATGGGAAAGAAAGTAAGAGCAGACGGTATGAAGAGGGCATATGGATGGAGAATGAGAGGTGGTTTTGAGGCAGAGCATTCAGAAGTATTGCTGAACAGGTTGCCAAGGAATTCACCGTGAGGACACCACTTGGAGTAGAGCAAGCCAGAAGGAGACGGAGATGCAGATAGAAAAACCACCATGGGAAGTAGATAGTCACAGAGGGTTAGAAAAGCACAGAATCTGCCCAGCTCCAGCTTGCAGCTTGCCAATAAATATACCAAGTCTCTCTGTTTTTATCTTGGAGCTAAAACAGGCTAGGGTAGACAGAGAAACATGCTGTAGTTATTTGGGAGCCAAAAAGGGCATAGAACACCCTTACCAAAGAATTACAAGGGGTGTCCCACGTTGGGTGCCAGATACTGAAGTGACTTTTATTCTTCTGTAATAATTGTTGTCTCAGAGGAACTGATGCTTAATCTGGAGACATTACAGGCAAATTTCTCCTCTGTGGCTTTATTTCATATGCTCTCTGCTTATGATGATAAGCAGATGATGGTAGGTTTTTCTTCTCCATCCATAGTTCTTACAGTCTTTCTGCCTTCTCTTCCCCAATGATCCCTAAGCTTTGGGAGGACAAGGTGTGATACAGATGTCCCACTTAGGACTTAGTATTCTGCAATATCTTATTTTTTGTACCTTCTCAGATGCAAGTCTCTGTATTAAGTACCATCTACTAATAAAAGAAGCTTCTTTAATGAGGACTATACCGTGCACTGATCTACAAGTATAACAATAAGTCATTAGAAGTTGTTTTAATACTATATACACTTAGATTAATAATTACAGTTCTCCCCCTAGGGTCTAGGATTATTTAGCCACAAGTTCTTGGCCCTGATAACAATGTCAAGTATGAGTTAACCACATTTTAAAATTAATAATAATAAAGAATGATAGAATTTCAATATTTCATTATGAACAAATACTATTTGTTTAAAATTTAATACACCTACAGAATCCATTTTAAAAATTAACATATATGTTGACTATATGTTTTTAGATATTAAATATATTTTCAAACAAAAGCATTCATATATGATTAAATTAATTCAAATTAATTTACTTTTGTATTTTGGAAATGGAGTAGCAACCTCTCAAAAGGTTCACCTGTTGAAATTTTTGTGCCTGAATGGTGGCTTTGTTGAAATAAAAGGCAGCTGGATTCTGAGGAGTCTAGCATAATCACTAGAATAATTCCATGAGGTAACAGCAACATTGACATTGTTGGGATATGAGGACAATTGCAGTAAGCAATTCATAAGAGGCATACCTGCAAAGATGTACCTGTCCTGGCCCTGGACAGTTTCTGCTTCCTGCTATTAGCCTACTGGCTCTTTCCTCTACTATGCTCCTCTCCTATGGTATTCTCCCTCGCCATGGGTCTGTGGTCAGTGGGAGCAGCTACTCTGAAAGGATGAGGTCAAAGAAAACCCTTTTCCCTTGAGCTCCTTTGTCGGGAACTTTGTTACAGTGATGAAAATTCTGGCACAATGACTGCCAGAGTTTATAAAAATGTCTTGTTAAGATTTCTGTAGTTATAAGCCATAGGCAAATCTGAACATTCCTATTAATGATATGAAGATCCATAAATACACAAAGCAAACATCCTTGGCAATGGATGTAATCATACAGAACTGTGTGGAGTATAAGACATTTGTCCTCTATACTACATTGTCAGGTGAATGGTAATTCTGTTTTCAATAAAAATATTATTAAAGATTGTACATATATCAAAATAACAGCCTCCATGAAATTAGTGGCACAAACATCACAATATTGTCTAGACAGTTTCATGCAAGCATATGTTTTGAAAAAGTTAGACTGGTTTTTTTTTTTTTTTAATAGCTGGAATGCTAACCTGTACTCAAAAAGGAGCACAGCAGTTTGAGGCAGGGATGAACAGGGAGAATTAAGAGACAGTTTCTAGGCTTGAATGCAAACTCTAACTTGTAAAAGGACAACCGTTCTACCCTAATTCAATAACATGCTTCATGGAATATCACTGAGACACAGTCATGAAAGTAACTCACTTTAATATTTTGACACTTATTTAACATAAGGGCATAGAATTTTCCACATAGAGAATACATTCAGCACATAGATCACAGCTATTAGGATGTTTATGATAAGCTGGGCAGTGGTGGCGCACGCCTTTAATCCCAGCACTTGGGAGGCAGAAGCAAGTGGATTTCTGAGTTCGCGGCTAGCCTGGTCTACTGAGTGAGTTCCAGGACAGCCAGGGCTACACAGAGAAACCCTGCCTCAAAAAACAAAAAACAAACAAACAAACAAACAAACAAACCAAAAAAAAAGTGTATATGGTAGTGCTATGATTTTATCTCTATTGCCTTTACAAAATGGTATCTACTGAGATGGTTTAGAACATTAAAGTTTTCATAAGTTTTATTAAATGTTGATATTAAAATCTAAACAAAAAATAAAATACTACAATGTTTCAGCAGCATTCAGAGATATCAGTGGACTATAAAGCATGCCACAAAAACATGAAGACAAAGGTAAGGGAAAGAAGGGAAGGAGGGCATGAGAAAGAGAGGATACTTGGAAGGAGGGACGGAAAGAGAAAGGAGAGAGAAGACTAATAAAAGAACAATCTGGAACTGGTAAAGTGGTTATTTTACCAGTAAAGTAAATTATAAGCTGAGGATTATTTTTATTTTTAATGTACATTTGCATACAATTAAAATATCTTTAATTAAAAAATTATCAGTATAAAGTGTTGATATAAGAAATTTAATAGAACTAGAAAATATCATTTAAGTAATAAAGTATTATCATTATAGTCTTGAGGTGTCTTTAGAAACAAATTAAAACTTTTTATAATGGTGGAAAGACAATATAAAGTTATTTCTTCAAACAGGATAAAGAGTGAAAAATTCTGGATTGTATCTCATATTTGGAAGAGAGAAACCTATTGGGGGATGGGTCAGGGTGGGTAATGATTACTTTCATAAGAAAAGAAAAGTCCTACGGGCTTCATTCTCTCCTTACTGTCTCTTAGATATTTTCATTCCCTTTTAAAAGAGAGAGCTCCAATTCTGCTGCTCTCAAGATTGCTAAAGCCTCAGAATAATAGGATAAAATTGTACTCTACAGTCAGTATTTCTCTTATGAAGTATTCATGCCATTAAGCCCCCATATCTGGCAAGGAGAAATCATTTACACGTGTATCATTTTCTTCTGGGAAAGTCTAGCAAGTGCGTTAGCATAACCCCAGGAAAGATAAAAGACATAATCTCTTACAAGCATTTCCCTTGCTCTTCCTTTTAGCAAGGTAGTTCAAAATATTATCCTGAAGCATCCAATTTTAAAAGAGAAAATTTGTCATATCCTATATTACAGTTTTACTTGGCCAAGACAATGCCAGAAAATGTATAACTTTTTATAAAATGAAAATAAGGCTTTTGAGAGTTTAAATATAGGGAGATACTTTAAAGAATTGATATATAAGAGAAACAAACTAAAGTGTAAAGAATAAATATCCATTATATATCTAAAATCCAGGATGAGAGTTACACAAAAAAGAAAAAGAGAAAAAGAGAAAGAAAGAAAAAAAAAGAAAGAAAAAAGAAAGAGAAAGTAAAAGAGATAATAACATAGAAGGGAACACAATACTAAGTAGCAAGAGCTAGCTATCTACAGAACATTAGCAGTATGTTCATATTGCTCTCACAACTTAATCTTGCAAGTTTATATGAGAGAATCATCTTGGTTACTTATAACTTTGAATATATATAAAAGCTAGCAATAGTATGTAAAGTGGATAACAAGATCCCTACAAATGCAAGATAATGTATACAGAATCTTTTTCTCTTTAAAATGTATTCTACTTGTGAGATTATAACATGAATACAACATTTCTCTCTCCAGCTCTTCTCTCTAAACCTCCTTATATACCCCACCTTCAAATGTGTGGCCTCTTTTTTCACTAATAGTTATTAGATGCATATATATGAATATACATGCTTTTGTGCCCCTACCCACTTTTCAACATGATAGTATCTTTGGTTGAGGTGATGAGAACTCCCAACTGGGCAGAGGTATTAGGAAAGCAAGAGAAGTCCATGAGTTCCACAAACATTCAGGGTTACAGGACGAGCAAGATTGTCTAGCATTATTTATAAGGGGTTCAAAGGGGAACGACAGATAAAAATGCCAAAACTTTGTTGGATGAGATAACAAAGCAGCTAAGGGTCAGCTGGAGCTGACTGCCCGCTGCTGCTTACAGCTGCTGAGTGTACTGCTGATGCTGCAGCATAGGTCTCTCACTCTTACAGAGGAACCAGGATGGAAACAGATCCTCCATAGGTCTCTCACTCTTACAGAGGAACCAGGATGGAAACAGATCCTCCATAGGTCTCTCACTCTTACAGAGGAACCAGGATGGAAACAGATCCTCACAGAACAGGTGGATAGACGGACAGTGGATCCATATGGACAAAATGGAAGACAGGCAGATGGCTATTTGGATGGGCTGTGTTAATATCAGAGACGAATTTGAGTTCAAAGGAGGCCCCTAGAAAAACTGGGAGTCCTTTGCTTAACTCTCTTGATACAAGTACAGGGTACCCCCCTCTTTATGGGCTCCAAAAGAGACAATTTTTCTCTTTTAAAATTAGATGCTTCAGGATAATATTTTGAACTACCTCACTAAAAGGAAGAGAAAGGGAAATGCTTGTAAGAGATTATGTCTTTTATCTTTCCTGGGGTTATGATAACGTGCTTGCTAGACTTTCCCAGAAGAAAATGATACACGTGTAAATGATTTCTCCTTGCCAGATATGGGGGCTTAATGGCTTTGTTTCATCCTGTATATCTGATTAGCTCTGAGGCCTGGTCTAACAGATATGCCTTTAATATGTCCATATGTTCCTAAAGTCCTAATTCATGTCAAAAAAAAAATTATAGTGTGGTACGTTTTCTACCTCAGAAAGGATGTCAGTTACCTGGTCCACACATGTGTGCTGTGCCAGTGAGAAGTCTTGAGTTATATTTAGCTTAATTCAGATTCCAAATAAGGACCCGTTTTCCTTTATTGCCTGTGCACTCAAAGGGTGAGACTTTATTTTTTTATTCATCTCTCCTAGTCTTGGGCTACTGCAGTCAAGAAAAGCTTTATTTTAGTAAAGTGGAGATAATGTTACAATCTCCAGAGTGCAGGCTGAAAACGAGCAGTATGAACACAGCAAAACAAAAGGGCTAATTCAAGCAGGTACAATGTGATGGTAAACCCAGAACACAATACAGACTGCAATGACTAAGAAATTAGAAAGGAGAGGCCTAAGAAGGGTATCTGAGGAACTGATTTCCTGCACATAAACTGGTGCAAAGTTACACACAAAAAAAAGAGAGCCAAGTCAACTGAAGAAGCAGGATTAGAAAATTCTAAGATGGCTTTTATTTAACTTTAAACTGGAATAACCAGTCCCAGACAATCAACTTCCATTGTGTAGCAACAGAGAAGAAAAGCTTCAGTTTTGTGTATCAATTGCCTTTATGAGTGGCTTTCTCAACAAAACCAGAAGTTCCTTTTTCTATGAAAAAAAAGTTTAGAACTCTGATAAATCCTCAAAAAAGTGTATTTATTAAAAAATAAACAAACCAAAGCTCCCCAGCTCAAAGGCTCAGAAAATATTTTCAATGAAAACATTGAAAGACATTTTCCTAACCTAAAAAAAGATATGCCCATAAACATATGAGAAGCTTACAGAACACCAAAGAAGTTGGGCCAGAAAAAAATACTCCCATGAAATAATAATCAAAACACTAAATGTATGAAACAATGAATACTAAAAGCTGCAAGAGAAAAATAAATCCCAAGTAATATATAAAGGAAGACCTATCAGAATTACACCTGACTTCTCAACAGAGTCTCTAACAGCCAGAAGGGTCTGGGCAGATGTCTTGAAGACACTAAGAGACCCCCAGATGTCAGCCTAGATTACTATACCCAGAACAAAAGTAATAAAAAAAACTACATGGGACTGGTATAGAAATAGACAGATTGATCAATGGAAGAGAACCAAAGACCCTGAAATAAGCCCACAGACCTAAGGATACTTGATTTTTGACAAAAAAAAAAAAAAAAAAAAAAAAAGTAAAAACCATACAATAGAAAAAAGGAAGCATCTTCAAGAAATGATGCTGGCCCAACTGGATGTCTTCATGTAGAAAAATAGAAAGAGATCCTGTCTATCAACCTGCACAAAACTCAAGGACAAGTGCATCAAAGACCTCATGGTGAAACTGGATATACTAAATCTAATAGACGAGAGTGTGGGGAATAGCCATAAATGCATGTGCACAGAAGACCACTTCCTGAACAGAACACCAACACCTCATACTAAGATCAACAATTAATAAATGGGACCTTATGAAACTGAAAAGCTTCTGTAAGGCAATGGAAAGTGACATTAGGAGGAAACGACAGCTTCGACAGAGGACCAATATCAAAAATATAAGAAAACCTCAAGTACTTAGACACTAACAAACCAAATAACTCAACTAAAAAATAAGGTCTAAATCTAAACAGAGAATTCTTGACGGAGGAATCTCTAATGGTTGAGAGGCACTTAAAGAAATATTCAATATCCTTGACAATCAGGGAAATGCGTATCAGAATGACTATGAGCCATATTACACATCTCAGAATGGCTAATCAAAAACTAAAATGATGGTTTATGCTGCAAAGGACGTAGAGCAGAAAGGGAACTCTCTTCTATTGCTTCTGGGAGTGTAAACTTGTATAGCCACTTTGTAAATCAATATAGCAGTTTCTTAAAAAAAAAAAAAAATGGGAATTGATCTATCTCAAGACCCAGCATATTACTCCTAGGCATATACCCACAGGACATTTCACCCTACCATAAAAACACTTGCTCAAATATATTCCTAGCAGCTTTATTCATAATACCCAGAAACTGAAAGCAACCTATGTGACCATCAACCTAAGACTGGATAAAAAAAAAAAAAAACAAACTTGTGATACATTTACAGAACAAAATATGACTCATCCATAAAATACATTGAAATCATGAAATCTGGAGGCAAATGGATATATCTAGAATCATTCATCCAGAGTCTAGTAACCCAGTTCCAGAAAGAAAAAAAAATTGGTCTGAATTCACTTACAAATGAAGATTAGTCATAAAGTACAGAATTGCCATGCTACAAAACACAAACCCAAAGAAGCTAATAACAAGGAGGTCTCAAGGATGAAAGTTTGAATATCACTGAAACAGGGGAATAGAGTAGACATCAGGAGTAGATGGAGGGAGGGGACTGGATGAGGAGGGGGTGGGGATGGGAAAAGAGGGGATGAGACAGGGGAGCAGAGGGGAAGAGAGTACTGGGAGAGACCTCTGGATTGGGAGGGAAACATTTCTGGGATACACTAAAAACCTAGGAGAATTGAAACTCCCAGGAATCTATGAGAGTGGTTCTAGCTAAGAGTCCTAGCAATGGGGAATATGGATCCTGAACCAGTCATCTCCTATAACCAGGAAAGACTTCCAATGGAGGGATGGGGACATCAACCCAGCCATGAAACCTTAGACCCACAGTTTGTCCTGCCTACAAGATGCACAGGAAAAAGATGGAACAGAATTTGAGGGAAGGAAGCCAACCAACAACTGGCCCAGCTTGAGAACCATGCCATGAGAGGGAGTCCACTCCTGATGCTATTAATGATACTCTGCTGTGTTTGTAGAGAGGGACCTAGCATTAACTCTCAGAGAACTTTACCAAGCACCTGATAGAAACTGATTCAGAGACCCACAGACAAACAGTAAGAGGAGCTTGGGGAAATCTGTGGAAGAGGAGGAGGAAGGATTGAATGAGCCACAGGGGCCAAGGACACTACAAAAAAACAAACAAACAAAAACAAAACAAAACACACACACACACAAAAAAAAAACCCTACAGAATAAAATAACCTGGGTCCATAGGGGCTCATAGAAACTGAACTGCAAACCAGAGAGCAAGCACGTGACAGATTCAGGCTACATATATGTAACAGTTTTGCAGCGGGGTCTTCATGTGGTACTTGTAAAGCTGGAGCATGGGCTGTCTCTGACCACACAGCCTAACTCTGGATCCTTCTCCACTAAATGAGCTACCTTGTGGCGCCTCAGTAAAGGATCTCAATAAAGTACCTGGTCATACTCCAACTTAATATGCCAAAGTTAGTCGATATCCATAGGGATATCCATAGGAGGCCTTCTCTTTTCTGAGAAGGGGAAAAGAGGTGCATGGGGGTGGGGACAGAAGGTGAGAGGGAGGAAGAAAAGAGGGAGCAGAAGCTGCAGTCAGGAATTAAATAAACTGTCAGGAGCCATTTTGTCTGCTTCTGTGAAAGTCTGCCTGCCAGGCAGAGTCAAGACAGGTCAATGTCCGTGGGCAGATTTCCTTGCCTGCTGATGAATGGAATGATAAGAG